>NC_031775.1:26734794-27034794 GCF_001522545.3 Parus major | reverse complement strand
CTCCCTTGACCTGCTGGCAGCACCATGCCTAAGTCAGCCCAGGTCACCTTTCTCCTCTGAGTGTGTTGCTGCCTCGTGGCTTTTCCTGCCTGCAGGACTTTGCAGTTCCCTTTGCTGAGCTCCACTCATGATCCTCCACTCATCATCCTCCCCAATGAGGTTCCTGCCAGCCCATTCCCCCAGCCCCTCCAGCTCCTCCTGGATGGCAGCACAGCCCCCTGGCACTCCTGGTTTTGTGCCAACTAAAAACTTGCTGTCCCACATCCAGATGAGCCCATTAAACCCCCTAACGCTTTTCCACAAATGATGATTTCACTAACAAATTGTTCCATAGGAAAAACCCAAATGGACAGATTTAATTCAACTTTTGGATAAATAGAACTGTTACAATCTACTGCTCTGACACTGAAGTAATTCTGACTTGTATAGAGAAATGAATATGGAAATGTATGGGAATAATTATGTAAAGGAACATACATATATACTCCTTATATATTTATATATATATACTTACATATATAAATGAAAAGTAAATGGCATCAGGAAATTGTACCCACCAGGCCATATTCAAATTGAGATATCTGTATATGCCACTCAGTTTATCTCTTCTCAATTTATTATCTTCCTATGACTACCACCAATTTCCTGACATATTTTATTTCTAGTACAATAGAATAGGCAAGGGGAAGGTATTAAATAAAGCAGGTTTAATATTGGTGAACAAGTTATTCGAATACTGACACAGTCCTTGTGAAAAATTAGTTCAGGCTTACATTAAATCAGTTTTGTAACTACATGAAATCGGGTTCTGGTGAAAGGAGGATTACTAAATTCCTACTGCAGAAAACTGATGCTATTTTGCAGCCAATTTTTATGGTTGTGTTATGAGGAAAAATAGTTTTAAATCCATAACTTTTAGTGTCATATGAATCTAATTTTTCTAGCAGACATGTCTCATACAAGGTCAGTAGATAAGCATTTTCTGAAAATGCCTCAAAATGTCCTATAAACTTCATAAATCCATACAGTTTAGTTTTTCCTAACTGAACAAACATCACCTATCTTTTTTCTTGAGAGAATAAAAAGAATAATAATTCCATATACCATTTTTTTCTATT
Organism: Parus major; assembly: GCF_001522545.3. Taxonomy (NCBI): domain Eukaryota; kingdom Metazoa; phylum Chordata; class Aves; order Passeriformes; family Paridae; genus Parus; species Parus major. The sequence goes on along the minus strand of NC_031775.1, from coordinate 27,033,676 downwards.
AACTGCAAGCAAGCCTTTATAAAAGATAATATACCTTCTGTAGCATCACAAAGCAAAACTAAGGAGTTCACATATAAAGTGATTTGTGAGCAATCAATATGCAATACTCAGGCTACTCATCAGAGCCCCCAACCACAGGAAGAATTTGTTTTCATTGAGACATGAATGAATGACTTGACTCAGTAGTCAATGACATGGGTTTGAAAACAAAATACATAAGAGACAGGAAGAAATTACCCTAAATTAACAGAAGATCTCTAATGCTAAAGCCAGATTTTATACATAAACATACAATAATGCTTTTGAAAGCTGAGTTAAAAGGCTTGTATTACACATTTCCCAAGTGAAAGAATTTCTACTAAAATTAAAAAAATATTATTTTAAAAGCCCTTTGGAAGTTAAGGGGGAGAAACAGACAAAACCAACATTCCAGTGCTGCTCCAGCAGAAGCCAAACCAGCAGATGCTCTGGATGCTGGACCTGGCACCACCCTGCAGAGCAGCGCTGCTGACACGATGGGCACCACCCAGAACAGCAGCTGCTGAAAGGCAGCTTGGATTCCTAACAGAGAAAACAGCTGAGAAAGAGGAAATTATTTCCTTTTCTTGACTATTTACAGTTTTGATTCAGGACAGGAAGGACAACTTTGCTTATCAGTGGAATTCTACTAAAAATTGTTCATGTTTAACGTCCTTTGCTTCTGTGAAAGGGAAACTCTAAAGAAAATGGCTGGAAATTGATGGGGCAGGAAATAAAAAAGACTTATTTGCCAGCAGGAAAATAATAGCAAGTCTACTTTTTTTCTTAAGGAGATCTTTACATGTAACTTCAGACTAAAAAAAGTAAATATATAACTACACACAGTACAATGATGCTCAAACCAGAGCTATTACAAATATTCTGTTTGTACAGACAAGGGATTATTCAAAGGGAAACAAAATAATCAAAAATTATGTTTTTTTTACACTAAACATCTACAACTGCTGCCCAGCAGATTAAAGAGGCTTTTGTTTTGGAAGGCAAGATGACTGATGGAGACAGAAAATTCCTTTTTTCTTCCTGTTTCTGAATATTGGAATGCTTCACTGGGAGAATAAATGAGTACATAAATATGGGACCACATTATTACAGAAATCTGGAATTAGAGCATGGAATTTTAAGTGATTAAGCTTTGCTTTGAAAATTTCCTTGATGACCATGAGGTGATTACTGATTACTTTGCAAGATGGAGCCCAATGGTACAAATGTCTTACACTTGGAACAACTGAAACAAAAATAAAATTACATCACTAATTAGGATTTAAAATCCTACCATACATTTTTTAATATACTACACTCAGTTATATAAAAGTAATACTATCTCTGATTTTGATCTCAACAAATTTTGGGTCAGTTCAAGGCTCTTCACAAGGTATTTTACATGCATTTCATATCAGCTACCTTTGCAAAAAAAAGGATGAAACAGAGAAACAGTTTACACTGTTAGGCAGCAAAACTGTCAACATACATGAAAACCAAAATAGACAAGGACATAAGAAAAAGAACGTTCTGTTTGAAAGTCACATTTGGTAGAAACACAGCACTCTTTTGCTTATCACACATTTTCCTCACAGCTGCACTTTTACTAATCCCAAAACTGAATTTCACCAATATATAAGTTTAATAATTTAAATTAATTTGACTTCTAAGATATTTCAATTATAAAAACTTCAATCAATAGATGACTATACTTCTTATCAACCCTCATAATATTTTTTTCTACATATTTCCCTGTCTTTCCTTTTCTGCCATTAGTCATATGTATGACCTGAAGGAGTCTCCACTCTAGTTTTCTTCTTGAAACCTCTTAGCTTTAACCTGAGAGCTTTTGTTTCTCTTTTGAGTTCTAGTGTGCAATTCTGAGTCTCATTCAACAACATCCTTATCTTCTCAGAGCACAGTAAAAGCCCAGGGAAGCAAAGATTTTCAAGGCATGATGAAACAGTTTAACACCACGTTTGTATACACTGATGGACACACTTATGTCTGGTCAGAGGTTAATCAAATATTACCCCTAGCAGCAGCTGGAAATTTGCCAGTTACTCCCCAAAATGTTTGGTGCCTTAATAAAAGCACAAGGGCAGTTTTCCTCAGATTACATACCCATTTTAAAATTTGCTGAAAAATTTGTTTATTTCATGCAAAGACAGATGCAAGTTTACTTGCATCTACTTACAGACATCATAATAGGGGGGAAAAAAACCATAAGAAACTGAGAAAAGTAATTAAAGCTATTCCTTCACTTTCAGCATTATAACATAGCTTCTCTTCTTTGAGAATAGGCTTCTTTCCATCACTTACTAAATCATGTTTTTATGCTGACTTGTATAAGGTTTTCACTAATAACTAAAAAATTATTTTCATATTTTTCATTATTTTCAAAATTATAAAAATAGGTTTGTATGCAAATTTGGCAGTGTGGCACTAGATCCCCCAGTACAACCTGCCATGGATTCAGCATCAGAGGACACACAAACCCAAGAGCTCTCCAAAACTCATCTGATGATTTTATGAAACAAATGAGGGTGATCCCTTTGCATTTCCCCAGTGTATGTCAGCAGAGCAACCCCTTGAATTTTCTCCACTGCTTTATAATAGCTGTAAAGAATCCATTCGTAACAGGATATGAAATAAAATCAAAGATAAATCAAAGCTGATATCACAAAAGTCATTCAGAGTACCCAATGCCCCAACCTCTCAGAAAATTAGTGCTGAAACATCCAGATGACCTAAAAATGCTATGCAGTTCTGATCTGTGACTTACAGAATCTGGTAAGTGGGAAACATATTTGTGAAGAAGAGAAAGGGGGCAGCACATTAGTAATTATCAACAAAAATATTGATTTGGTTGTAAAAAAAAAATTACTCCTGTCATAATTTCTTGATTAAATAACAACTTTGGGAATTTCCTTTAATCTGTTTGAAAACAAAATGTCATTCATTTTGTGTCTGCAGGTCAACTACCTTTTACAGAAACATTAAAGTACTAATGTGCACATTAAGTGGTCAAGATTCTCCTTAGCAATATTTTCAGATTAAAGGAATAACTTTGCTACTGAAAGTTCGAAACACTCAATTATATTCTACTGCAAGTGGCACATTGAATATGAAAGTTTATTTTATCTGCATGATTAAACCAAAAAAAGAAATGACAGTAACCACTGATTAATTTCTAAAATATTTCACAGAATTAAGACTGCAATAATATAATTAGTCAAAACAAATTCAGTGATATCTCTAACCACTTCTGAATGCTATTCTTTCATACTTTCTTTCTATTCCTAAGACAAAAGACAAAAACCCCCCACTAACTTTCAGAACAGAAGGTTGTAGCAATTTATTAATTCCCTGAGCAGCAGGGAAAAATAGTCAATTCAATTAAAGACCATGTACTAGACCAATTGTATTCTCATTCCTTGTGGAGCAAAGGGCTCTAAGTGTCAGCAAACTGGCAGTGAAAGAAGAGTCAATTGGTAAGAGACCAACTTCATTTGTTTTTAAACTGTTCACAGAAAACTTACAAAGCTGAAAATGGACCAGTTTAATCCTCCTTTTCTGAAGCCCATTAACTGCTTTGTAGTAATCACTGCTTCTATGAAATGTTTTTTTAAATTGTCAATTATTGCTCCTTCATAACAATGTCAGAGATAATTGTAAACACTCTTCATGGCCACTACTGTTTTCCCTCCATAATTCTTCAGGATGGCTTGTAGGACACCTATGTGTCATATCATAAAAATGATTATTTCAATTATTTAGTAAGATGTCAAGAGTGATTTCACTTCACTTTAGTTATTAGAAATTGTTCACATCACAAAGGAAAAAAAGTCATCAAGCATTGGAAAAAGAAAATTGTATCATGGAAAACATAAAAAAAGCACATAAAGTACAGCAGATGGGAGATATTTGCTTTCCCAAAGGGGAATCAAATCTGTCCAGAGAGGTGCTTATATAATTCCTTTGTTTAAAATGTCCAGTTTCAGAGATTTTAGAAACTGTCTGTGTCACCCTTCCTTTCAGCTTGTCTAAACTATCACTGATATTAAGTCCTGTTTGTTCTTCTTGCTCCCTTTCTCCATCTCCTTCCCCCACCATCACTCAAACAACCTGAGCTGCAGCATCACCCTCAAGTCTTCTTAACAAGTGAACTCACTTCAGTATTATCTTAAGTCATTTTTCCTAAACCTCTTCACAATTTTTACTACGCTCTGAACTCTAAAGTTGAACCCAGGAAAAGCTGAATAGAGCAAAAGGACTCCTTTAAAAATTTTATTTAAAACACTGTTCTTCACCACAACTAATCCTGGTTTGACTTTGTAGGCCTTTTCATTTTGTTCTCTTTGTATCCTGAGTTCCTTTCTGAACACTGTTAATACAAGAGGTGTCAGCTTAGCAGTAGAATTTTTACAGTATAATATTATTAATAATGATCATTTAAATAACTTTCTTATGCTATGTTGTAGGTTTAAAAAGCCTTTAAAAACCATAGCATTAGCATTGCATACAATTAATAACAACTGAATCTTTCCCTTTAGAAACCCTGGAAATGTCATTGCAATGATGTAGCATTTTCCTTTAAGTCCTTTCTGATAAAAAACACAGTTAACCTAAGCACACCTAATATCACATTGTTACTAAATTGTCACAACTGTATCTTCCATAATTATCAGTTTAAACTAAAAATAGCAAAATAAAAAATCCCTTCCACCACAATTTGCTTCATTACACCACACTGACCGGAGTTAAACAAAGGTGATGTTTAAATATCACAAAAGAACCCAAACGAAACAGTTTAAAAAATATAAGCAAGAATTTAAGAATAGGTTATTTTAGAAAAATAAAAATTCACATACAGCTTATCTTGCACATAGTGAATGCCACTGCAGTAACTCAGTATTTGTGATAATGGAGACAGCATGCAAGTGGACCTAAACAGAAATTGTTACTTCAACATTATGATATCATGCAATTTATCACTGTGAATGATAAACCATGCAAAAAAATCCCACAAATGAAAGGCCAGTTAATGATCTTATAGAGTATTTGCAAACACAGGAGTATAAATTCACATTGGTACTCCTATGACAAAGCATCAAAATGCAATTAGGCACTCTGATTTCACTGGTTTCCTTAACTGATAAAATTCTATGATACTAGAATATAATTCCAATTTGTCACCTCAAACAAAATCAGTTTATTATTTCAAGTTAAATTGTTATGAGAATGTATTATTATTGTTATTATTATTTAAACAGAAGTCCTGTTTTCCATTTGGCTACAACAGGTGTAGAATAAACAGAGCTAAAGCAACTTCCTCCAACCACACCAGCCAAGCATAAAGAAAAATACAAATGGAATGTGAGGCATCTTAATGGAGTAACCAAAATTGTAATGATAACAATGGTACTGTGCAATTTAATCTTCTAACTGCAAAAGGATGTTTTGACAGACTAATAACTGTGCCCTGCGCTGTCATTCTGCTGAAAGACTCAAGCGGAAGGTGAAGAGCCATTAGGGTGGCCAGGAGGGGACCAGAAAATGAATCTTAAACACAAAGAACAGACAAACACAAAGAGCTTGCTTTGCCAGCTAAAAGGCTGACAGGGAATAGGATTGCCATGTATAAATACAAAAAAGGGGATATACACCAGGAAGAATGAAGAGCTACTGATGCCATAGACAATGTTTGCACAAAAACAAACCTGTCTGAACAGAATGATTATATACGGCGAAAAAAAGGAATTGTGAAACTATTTTAAGTTCAAATCATGAGGAAATGATTATTATTAAAATGTTAAATTATTAAAATGTTATTTTAAAACAGATAGAGGAGCTTATGAAAATATTTGCTTACACGATTTCAGGTTTAACTTATCCTGATAATGGAAAAGATTACTGTCAGCTCTGAGCCTATATAGACACTGTGTCATTAAAACACTTAATTGTTCCATGTGTACTGGCAAGACTTGAAGCCCAGCCCATAAACTTTATAGACCTTCACTTTTTGTAAATTACTGATTACATCAAGAGTTGATAAAAACAAGTAAAATTTATTTTAATGAAAATATTAATAATGGAATGAAATCTTGGATAGAATAGTATTTAGAATAATATGCATGAAAACCAAGGACTGAGAAGTTACTATTTCCTTCCCTTTCATAAATTACTTTGAACACATAATTTTAGATATTGTTCAGGTCCAAATAATGACTACAGAGATTGAATTAAAGAAAAGCCAAAATAAGACCAAGGTACTGTCAAAAGAACAGGGTGGTTCTATCCACATTCAAGATGTGTTCAAGTATGCCTTATCTATGTGAACTTTAAATAAAATTCAAAGGAGGTGGATGTAAGGAGATGAGTATCAGTCCTTACAATGAAACGAAGATGCAAACATATCAGATTAGTGTAATTTTCCCAGCTCCTCAGGATGCCTCTTCTAGTTAGAATGGAGAAGTGAATTGATTACTTTGCAAATAATACAGCTGCAATTGATTTTTCCTTCCCACCACTTGCCTTACCACAGATGAATACAGCTAAAAAAGATTTTCAAAACAAATCAAGTTTTGCAGTTAATGCCCACAGAATATTAATTAAGTGCTATTACTTTAAAAAAAAATAAAAACAAAAAAAAACAACAATGTAATCACTCTAGAAAAAAAGCATTATCAGCTTACAGTAGTTAATACAGTTATGATGTAAATTAAATAGCTTTTTGCCTTTTCTAATGCCTAAAGAGAGGGTAAGAGAAAAGGAAAAATCTATTCTTACTGGTGCACATGGGTCTTAACCACAAGAGTGCTGATACATCTGTGACTGAGGCACGATCTGCTGCTGAATCCTCACTGAAAAGCTGACTAAAGGACTTCCAAATGTCACTGAATGCCTTCGTTTGGCATGGATGCAGTGACACATTTACACCAGGTTCAGGCTTAGGAGTGGAACAATAATGCATCCCCAATGAGAAAGCACAGCCAAAAAGTTCATTTTCATCCTCTGAATAAACAGTTCATGAATGCTTTCTCCAATGACATCTCACCTTCTCCACTACAAATTCTAACAGCAGCAATAAAAAATTGTATATTTCTACCTTTATATTTCAGTTTAAATGCAGTTTTACACTCTTCCCCCCTTTTTATCCTTGCTAGTACTGAATAATATTCATGAAGTCTTTTAAGTTGGAAAACACCTCTAAGATAATTGGGTTGAACCATTAAGAGATGTATTCTATCCTTGCTCTTTCCAGTCTCTAGTCTGGACACACAAGCACAGTCAAATTTTCAACCCAGGATTGTATATTCAAGAAATCATACCAAAAAGGGGGGAAAAAAGGAGACTATCCACATGCCATTTAAGTAATATTTTTCCTTTACAAAAGCAGATATAAATGTTTAGGTCAAAATGCCCAACAGCTGAATAAAAACCAAAAGAAACTGTCTTGCATTTATATTACACAAGATATTATTTAAAACAATTGTCTCAAATTTATAACTATTTTCATTATTTTTAAAGCCTGGAGGCTGAAGGGACTCTCAAGGAGAATGCAGTGAATTGCACTGAATTCCTGGTATTGATCTGAATGTCTTCTGAAAAATTTTTGGAACTCACATTTTACTATACAGAGAAGTCATTAACTATGAATGTTTTAAAGGGAGGGCAAAGAAAGGATGGGTAAGTTGTAGAGAAAATGGACCCAAAGTCTTCTCAGAGGTGGACAGAAAAAGGATTAGATACAATGGACAGAACCTTCAACAAATGCAGGGGGAAAAAAAAATCTCTAGATAAGGGTCTGAGCAATCAGACCTCACTTTGAAGTTTGCCCTGATCTGAGCAGAGAGCTGGACCCGAGACCTTGAGAGCTTCATCTATAACAGTTCTGTTTCCCAGAGTCAGAAATCCTGACACTTCCCCTAGAGATAACTAAAAACAAACTTTTATCTGTGAAAATTAGACATTTCTGCAAACCTCTCACATGTACACAGCAGAGAATTTCTCAGACCCTACCACTGAGAACAGAACAAAACCAAAATTACCTTAAATGAAAACAATTCAAAGCCTGCACTAAGATGGTATTAGGAGACAAATGATGATTCTACACACATACAAACAGCTTTTATTTCACTCATTTGAGAATATCTGACAGCTTGAATAGGTTTTCACTACCTGGCCTCATAGTTAATATGGCAATTTTAACAAGACTGCAATCTGTAATAATGTCAGTCTTGTGTATTTTTCTTGTCACTGTAAGGAATAATAATAAAAAAGAAAAGACAAGAAAGTAAAACGAGGACATTGTGAAACAAAAACGGAAGGAGAGAAAGACACAAGATTCATCTTCCTCCGTTTTTGTGAGGGATGTTAATGAAAAGCTAGCAATGAAAGATGAGAGCGATGAATAAAAATCACATAAGATAAATAATAATGCATTACTAGAATAGAAAAATCTGTAGAGCATGTTGGTCTCAAAATTCATTTTATCAGCTTTAAGACTAGAAGTGTTCCAAACAAGTATCCTACAACCAGCAGTTCTTACATGTTTTCACAGGAGACTGCTGCACTCCATGTCTGCATCTCCTAACCTATTCCTAACACATCCACAGCAATATGATTAACAGAACTTACAGAAATTCTGGATATTTTCCTGTTTCTACATGTGAAGAGACTGTATTAATCCTTCTGACAAAACCTCCACTTTGAGACACTAGAATAAAAATTCAGCATGGCACTTATTAAATCTTTAATTAATGTAAAATGTAATTGTAAATAGTGTTTCATGTTTATACAAATGTGTTTCTAAGGCACATCAAGATTCTTAGATCTTCATTTTCTAGTGCTATTTAAAGCTTCTATCAATAACTTGCAATAAAACAATATCATCCATCATTAATATGCTTTGATTTGGCATGCTGAGGAAAGAAAGTGAAAATAAGAGGTCACTTACAAAGCCATGTGTATAGGAGGATAAGGGAAAGGTAAGAGTAGTAAAACTGGATTTGGTAGTATAAATATGAAATCAAAGAATGAAGATCACTCTCAAGGATGTTACTCTGGACTTAGTGACATTGAAAAACTTTTGGAGTTGTGGTAGATAATGATTAAATTTTCAGTGCTGTGATGAAGGAGCTATGGTACTCCTGGGTGTATAGAGGAAAATACTGAATGCAGCAAAAAATGTTGGATGGGAGTCACAAAAAGAAAGAGTAGGAATGATGGAGCTAAGGATGCTCTGCTTCCCTCAGCAGCACAGTGTGTCCATGGGGGAGCTGCTGAAAAACCCCTTTTCTGCCTCCTCAAGTACATCATTAACTCTGCATCCAAAACAGATCCAATCACACTTGGAAAAGCACACCCAGTTCTGGCACCCACAGCTCCCAAGGGATACTGAAATACTGCAGGGTTCAGAGAAAAGCCAAAAAAAGGTGATAGAGTATATGGTATCAGCAACAACATCACATCCTTTACAGGAGGAAGCTCTCCTTTCTAGCAGAAAATTATATTTCAAGAGTAGCCCTTGGAAAGGTACACTTATCATGAATCAAATATTTTTGAACAGTGGCAATAATTGTCAGTCAGAACTATGTAGCAGAAGTCAAGTGCACATCCCCTTTATAGAAATATTAAGGCCAAGAGTGATTTGGGGTTTTTTTTCTAGTATATCTAGTTCAAACTGCAATTAATTTATGAAAGCCTATGCTTTAGTTTATGTCTCATTTCAAATTATATGACCAAAGCAGACCCTTCTGGATTTATCATCTATGAGATGTAACACCTAGGCAGCAATGAAATCAAGTGCTTACATGAAAAAGTAATGACAAGTAGCTAATGTACTTAAAACCAGATTTTAAAAGCAGATGACCAGCAAGCTCTTTACCCTTTTGCTCAATATGCTTATCTGGCTGTGTATGATAATTGTTTGTCCTGTCTCCCTGAAGGCACTAAATATGTTTGTCTAAAACAGAACAAGCAGCTTACGGGTTTTCTTTTGGTGTTCTTCAAAATACATTAAATTAGCTTCCTGATAATAAAGAATTCAAGTGATTTTTTTTTTAAATTGCATCATCATCATCATCATTATCGTCACTGCTCAGCAGATCTGGGCCTCTAGAGAAGTCTTCCTCACAAACCCCCTATACTGAAGTTTTTTAATTGATTTTTGGCCACTATTTTGTTTACTATGAAATGTTGAAAAACATGGATTTAGCAGAAATCCAAAATTTAAACAAAGCTATAAGAAACAGAAATCCCATACATTGCCCACATTTTTCTATAAAATCCTGATCAAACTAAGGTTGTATTAATCCTTCTGACAGTCATGATAAATAGTTTGAAAATACCTATTCTCTCCCACCAAATTCCTATTTCCATTCTGATCCCCTATGAGCCAAACATTTACTTTCAAATAATTCTGAAGCCACTGTGTATGACCTTTATAGGCTTCTCCAGTTCAACAAGGCATAGATGTTTTCTTCAGGGAGAATCTTAATATTTCAAAGTGATTTTTTCTTGTTATTGAACAAAAGGATTCTAAACCCACAATAAGTTCCCACCTCAAATCCCAAGATGCATAATTGATTTATTTTTCTATGGCTAATCAAAAGTCTTGAAGAAACATAAGCTATCTGGAAGCAAAAAAAAATTTAATACATTCTAAATTTTCTAACTAGAATTTACTTAAGTAAGTATGTAAGAGAAATGGAGATTACAGGGGGGAAACATCAATATCTACTTGTTAATCATCATAGGGAGATAATTTTTATTAGCAAATACCATATCTATACATCTCTATTGTGCTATATAACCACCAGTAGATGATGCCTGGAAAAGAAAGCCCTACACAAGTGGCACATCAGTTACATGAGTTCTTATCACAGACATTCAAATTATACACCAATTAAAACTATGCATCACTGAGGACTAATTAGCTCTTAATTATGTATTTTGGTTCCCTTAAATCATCAGCTGAACTATTAAGGGGGCTTCTGCTTTCTCAGAAATACATCAGCAATGTTAAATATTTACAGCTATTCTGGTGGCTCATATTAGGCCTTTCCTAAGGTGACTGGAACAAAGAAATGTACCAGGAAAAATAATGAATAGAATATTTACATTTATTGGAGTGGTGTGGAAGTTGGCATGATAAGGATGGAAACTTTGTTCTGGTACATCTCAAGACAAATGTTAACTGTTTTAGCATTATTTAAAGCAAAAAAGGTATAATCTAATAATCAGGAAACACCTCCTCATTTTAGCAATACTTTAGGATTCATGGGAAGCATTTTGGAAAATACTGTACTGGATTTGAGCACATCAAGCCTTTGGGGCATATTATACAGCCTTGGTATTTATTCTCCATACAACTGACCTTACAATTACAAGAAAATAAATTATAGATATTATAGATGGCCCATTTTCCAAGGCAAGAACCAGTAGGTTATTATATTTGATTGCCTAAGAAAGAAAAAAGTAACCATAATTACTGTAGCAGTCCCCATTTGGGTAGTAATTTTCAAGTACTTTCTAAAATGCAATAATTGTACATGTAACAGACATACCTGTAATAATGTAGCTATGACTGAGAATTTTAACAATGGTATTTAATGTGTTGAAAACCAGAATTGAGTTTAGCTTTAGATACTAGCACTGAAGGAAATGAAATTTTACTTTCATGCTGCTGTCCTGAATTAAATTTGAAAATAATTTTAATTTCTCCGTAGAAGAGGGATTTTTTTTTTCCTATAAATAAGTATAGAGCAAAAAGTCCATTTAATATATTTTATTCATATATAAAAACCAATACCATGAAAGATATAAACCTGAATTTCCAGATTTTTTGTTGTCTAACAACCTAAATGCTATGAGTAGAAAGGTGATTAGATCAGCCACTATAAGCACAAATGTATCCTGAGCAGTCTTGTGATCTGTTATTGAGATCCCAGTTTCTTCAGATATATATTCTTTCATTCTAATTCCCTGTATAATTTAATGCCTATATCCAACACATAAAAGCTGACAGAATACTAAACACTATAGATACACAATCTTCCTTCAAAATCTCTTCCAGAGCACTAGTTTACTAAATAGATTTAATTTACTAAATCTCTTGTTATTTGGATCACTTCCTTCTTAACATTAAGATGGGAAGTTGCATTTGCACTTCTTGTCCCATGTTCTCACCCTCCTGCTTTTGGAGGAAATTTCTCTTTTTTCAGAGTCCAGGATTGATAGGACCTGATGCAAAATGTGAGCACATTAAACATAACTTTTGCATCCAGCTCCGTTGAGCATAATTTTCACAGCAAAGTGGAGGATGAGTGAAAACGGCATCAAGTTGAAAATGGGGATGTTTAGATTGGATATTGGGAAAAATGTCTTCACAGAAAGGGCTGTCAAGCATTGGCACAGGCTGCCCAGGGCAATGGTGGAATCACCACCCCTGGCAGCATTTAAAAGATGTGTAGATGTGACAGTTGGGGATGAGGTTTAGTGCTGGACTTGGCAGTGTAAGGTTAAAGGTTGCACCAAATGATCTTAGACGCCTTTTCCAACCAGAATGATTCTATTTTTCTCTGATTATTATTATTACTATTATTTATTAATCCTGACTTTTCTTAATGATCAATATCATCATCCCTACTGAAAAATTAAATTACATATATATGTCCATTTCAGGCTATTCCTTGGTCATCTATAAAGAAATCCACCCTGTACTGCAGGTCGCTTCTATTCCTGTTATTTTTTCTGTTCTGACAGAATTTCCTGCTCCTTGCAGAATTTTCACTAAATTATTCCAATGATTTTCCCAGGTTTTTGTTTTGGTATACTACTTTCAAACCTATTTTAAACAGGGATTTTACATTTACTGTAAGAAAACATTGAAGTCGTTTTGGAAGTTAATGCATCCACTTCATCATCAATACCTGTTTAGTGTTTCAGGAATTATAGTGTCTCCATACATTGCTATATGCAGTTACTCAGCAGCCTCTATGAAAACTATTAAGGCACTTAGAAATTGAATTGTTCACCATAAATCATAGGGATTAAATTTAGGCAAGCAATCACTGGTGGCACAGCTACAAATGCAGCTCATGTGGATAAATACACATTTTCCAAGCAAAGGGTCCACAATCATCATCTTAGCAAAATTCAGGAAGGCCTTAAAACCCAAAAAGATCTGATCTTTATTTGTTAATTTAGTTATTAGGGTTGTGATGCTGTTGTAATTTCTAATGGAAGTGACTGACAAGTTTTACTTCTTGCAGCTTTTGCAACATGTAAGTCACTCATGAATGTTAAAAATTCAAATGAAGTCCAAAACAATAACAAAAAAGCTGACATAAATTATACTACACAGTAAATTCTATTACAAGGGTAGATATGCTTCTTGATTTACATTTCACTCCTCCTTCAGTTGCTACACAGGCTATTAACAGGGAAAAACAATCAATTCTGAAACAGGAGCCAGTAAACTGAAGGAACTCTTGTTTCAGCTTTAAACAAAAAAAAAAGTCACTTGAAGATTTATATTTGAAGTAGTTTTGATTATTTATTGTGCTACTTACAAACAAAATGTAAATCTTCACCATAATTCATTATTCTGTTCTGGTGTACAAACCAATACAGGGCACCAAAGACAGTTTTTGTCAGAAACCACAGTGCAGAAAAAAACCCCAGAACTCCAAGTAGGCTTGCTTAAAAATATTAAAACTTTTTCAAACACATTAGGGCATTCTACATGAATACCAACACCCTGTCTAACTTCACTGCAACAGTAATTGTTTTATGCTGTGGAAACATGTTACTTTAACTATGCTATGTTCAAAAATGTATAACAAGATTTTATATTTTTTTTCATTAAACACAAACCTAATTTTGCCAGACAGTGCTTTGCTGCTGAGGCTGAACATTACAATTTAAACTGACCCTCCCAATTAAAACTCAGACACTCGTGAATCTTTCATTTACACTTCAGGGAAGAAAGGAAATAACTAGTAGAACAGTTATTATCTCAGATTCAGCTTTAAAAGTGGTAGAAAATTTTGCTGCTCAGGCACAAGTTGAGGTGAGACTCACAAGTTTGACAGTTACAAAGAGATATAGGTGCAGGAAGGCAGCTGATCCTGAAGCAGGAATGTTACTGCTGTCCTTAGGGACAGTGATCAGCCCCATAGCCAGGACAGCATTTTAAGGGTATTTGCTTTTTCATATGCAGTCACTGCTTTCCAGAATATGGGAGCAAATGATGGAAAAAAAGAAAATACATCTGTTACCAGCTTAAATGACAAAAATCCCTTGCCATAAAATTAGTTTCCTGAGACTGAAGAACATGTTGTGACTGCTGTTATTAATATTTGCATAGCTGTCAGAAGCCCAAGCTTTATGACTGCTTACTACTTCAGGGACCATTGACCACTATTTGAGGTGCTGGCTACAGGCTGAGTTACTGCTTTTCAATAAATGTTACAGCCTTCAAACTCCATTACCAGTGGAGTCTGAATTGCACTGACTCTCAAAATAAAATAAAAATGAGCAGAAACAAGTTATGGGGCTTTGTCATATATTCTGTTCAGAAATCTAGCCTATTTTAAGGCCAGAACATTCTGTGATGGAGTCCTGTTTAACTGATATATAAGACACAATACACCTAAAGTTTTGGGGCTGTCAAAGTCAAATGGAAGTTGGGATGACAAATCACATCCTCATACTTGAGACACTTGTGTTAACACCTGTAACAAATGTAATTTATACAGATTTCCTCTGAAAAGATGCATAAGCTACTGTTGCTTATGAAAGTTTGGCAAGTTAAGTTTAAGGGCCTTAATCCATCCTTATCCATCAGCAACTCTGAATTACAGGAAATGGACAAAAGGTGTAGTGTAAGCTGTTACAGTAATTCAGCAGGGAAATATCCAGCATTTGTGTGCCCTAATACATAGTCCTGAAGAAGAACTGGTCCCTGCCCATTTTACAGCCAGGTCAATAGACAGTAGATCTATTGTGGAAACAGCTCTAAGCTGAAGATGTCCCACAACACCACCTTTCTAATGACCCCTATGCAGCTATGTCACATTTCTGACTCTTGCCTCAAGGAAGAAGAGATTTTACAGCTAAATAGGATGCCTTTAGCATGAGGAAATTAAAATGCAGCATTTTCCCCCAGGGGCTGCAGAGATCACCAGGCTGTGTGCCCATGGGCAGAAGGGTGTTGGCTGATGGGAACCTGCAGTACATTTCAATAAAGACAGCAGCAGTACAGCTGAAAGAAACTGAGAATTTCCTATATAGTTTCTAGTCTTGGCAAGTAATTCACTGCTATCCAGTGCTGAAGAATTTGTATTCTGAGGTGATTAGGATCACCAGTGACAACAATAAAATGGGTCACTGCCTATCACAGACCAGTACACCTTAAAGAACTCTTTTTATTGAGACCAGTCATGACATATCCCTTTTTCAAGGCAAAGAAATCATATTTATTAAGAAGATATTTTGTTGTAGAGCCACCAGGGTGGCTTTATTAACACTGGCTAATTTATTAACATTTTAGAAAAAAAAATCCAAGCCTGCTGAATAGGTAACATGAATAATAAAACTACCCAAGGAAGCAGCTGTGAGCCATTGATCCCAATAAACAATCACCTGCTGGGATGGACGGTTTTTCCTTATAGTCAGGAAAATCTTGGAGATAAATTAATGCAAAACCAGAGAGAATATAGATGACCTTAACAGAAAGTGAACCTAAATGTCTTGTATAATGAGGAGGGCTGCTTCTTTACCTATAGAAAAAGAAAAGAGCAGTAACTTCAATACCCAAATCCTCCCAATGAAAAATCCCAGAAATCTCAGCTCCAGCATATCAGGAGGCACAAGAGCAGAGGGCTGAAATGCATACCAATAACACCATTGGTAATAACATCAATAACACAGCTTCAAATACCAGTTTAAAAGGAGGTAAGGTCACTAGTTCTGCCTCCTTAGGAACTCATGTTTTATATAATGCATTCTCGACAAGTTGTGATGAATAATGGAAATACAGGAGGACTGGTACTCAGACTGTACTTGAAAAATGCTCAGTGTGCTGGAGTACTTAGTCTTCTACAAAAGCATTGTATAAAAGGCATGTGTCAAACTTCTTGTTGTTACCTCACTTATTAAATGAACAGAATACCTCTCAGGGAAGCCATAATAATTTCCTTAGGTCTAGCAGGATTAAATACGGCCTTCAGCAGTGAGTTAACACAAAATACCAGGTTTTTCCCAGCGTGGTATGGCTAATGCAGTGTGGCTATTTCAGTGAAAAGGACTGCAGTTCAAATAGACAAATATCAACCACTTTTGCCTGTTCTGAAGGTGAAATCTGGTATGTTGCGATCAAGATGAAGATTGTAACTATTAGACCTGATTTAGTACTGGCCTTGGAAACTTCAGCCTCTGGATTGGAATGAACCATGATTTCCTGCTCTTAAACCTAAGTATTAGAAGGTTTCATATACTTTTAAAAGTATATGCAGAACACTACATGCAGAATTATAAAGTTAGCATATAAAACAAAATTTGTTTTCTCTGAAAAGCTCCCTATTCCATTTTTAATTTGAAGATGTTATCTAATGCTAGAGCACCAAAAACAAGAAACCTATAGGGGCAATGTTAACTTCAGGTATTTTCTTGAAAAGAAATTACAGCATAGAAAAGTCTGAGAGTTAAATAAAAACCTTTTCATTTAGGATGGAAAATAAAGAAGGGAAAATTAAAATCCTAAAAGGGTTTACCCAATAGGACCTTAGCTTTCCTTTCTTGGTGCATAAAGTTGAGTAACTTAATTTCTAGATAGAATAAGACTATGCAATAGTCAAGCACCACCTCCTCTGAGGCAGAACTGTCTAGACTGATACATGTCAATATACCTCAGAAAGAAATACAAAAAATCCCAGTCTTGTAAGCATAGCAGACAATGGAAATTCTGATTTAAAAAACAAAAAACAAAAGAAAAAGAGGAAGGATGTAAGCAATGATCCTCCCTAAATGATGAAGGGATTCCCTTCACCAGGGTGTTAAGCTGCTGTGGAAACAGCACAAGAAGGAGCTGAGATCTGCCATCATGTGCCACAGAGCTGCACGTCTCAGGAATGCATCACCTTAATAATGTTTGTCTTACAATGGCAATACAGCCACCTTGCAGCCATAGAGGTGAGAGAGGGTAATGCATTTACACCTGAAATTACTCCATGGATTTGTTTAAGCCTGTTTGGCAGATGAAGTTGTTCAATCCTTACGAAGTGGGAGAGAGTGTAAAAAACACCCCTAATACGAAGAGTAAAAGCAAGCAGCTAGTTTTCAGGGTTTGTTTGGGTTTTTTAATAAATCAGTACATTCAAGAATGTTAGCAAGCTGCATAAATTCATCCTTCAACACCATAAACACATATTTACAGTTACTGATCAGGTATTATGAAGACAACTCTAGCTTTGCATAACACAACAAAAACATTTCTCTGACAGTTTACTCAGAAAACAAATGCTTTAATCCAGGACACTTTATGTATACATATATTTTGTAACACACTTTTGTATTTAAATTTTTATTTATATTCCTATATATATTTACATATATTTTTATATACAGAGATATAAATTTAGGTTCTGTATTTTACAAAAATGTGGAAGCTTTTTCCCACTAAAATGGAGATTTTGTAGGGTGTTTGTATGGTTAACTGCAAAATATTTTCAGCTTGCACTTGTTTCTGAAGTAAATCATCAGGAATTATGAAATTTTATTATCATTTTAGCAATTTAATTTTTAAGACTTAATTCTGTAAGGGAGTTATAGTCAAAAGCCATTCATCCACTTAAGAATCTCCTTCATTGATGCAGGGGACGCTGTGTTCACAAATGCAGCCACAGTAATCATCAGAATAAATATTGCTGGAACTTCACAGGCCAGGGAGGAATCATGACTGCATTGATTTTTTGAGTGTGCTACTGCACAGTATCTCAGTGCTCCAGAAAATACCAAATGAAATTGATTCCAATGAAGTCAAAGAAGAACATAAATTCTAATAAACTATACTTAGTCTAAACTGAAGTCTGTGGTATTGCAATCTGATACAGTCACTCAACATTTAAAAAAATCAAGGGCTTCAAAAGCTAATCATTATCAAAGGATTACATTCAAATAGCCAGGTGCCCACAGATTTGTGTACCATGTTCTGTGTTTACATCTAAATGCTGAAGTTATATTACAATTAAACACGTAGTTCAACAATATATATTCTGATTTTAAAACTGACAGCCTAAAGTGTGACTCACTACTAAAAACACACAATCATGGAATGGTTTGGGCTGGAAGGGACCTTAAAGATCACCTCATTTCAACTCCCCTGCCATGGGCAGCAGCATCTCCCACTAGGCCATGCTGACCAAAGCCCTGTCCAGCCCAGCCTTAAAATCATACTATGATTGCCATCATAATAGAATTATTATACACAGAAAACACAGCATGCAAATAACTCAGTTTGTATATACTTCCTGTATGAGAGGAATCATTAAATTTAAAGTAAAGCTGAAATAAAAACATCTCTAAAAGCACAAAGCAGTCACTAACCTGTATTTTGATTGGCCAGGAAAAATTGCTGACATAGACATAGAAAGTGATGTTTGGGTTGCTTCGAAAGTTAAATTTTTCACAGGAGAAGCTGTCTCTATATTCCTTAATATTAACCTTGGAAACAACAGGAATCTCTTCTCCAGATATTGTTCCAGCTAAATAAAATTTAAAAGATCAGGTGTAAATATACATATTTGAGAAAAATATTAATCATCATTAGAGATGCCAAAGTAAATTTGCATAAGAAACATAAATCCTTAATTGCTTTTGGTGTCTTCCCTCTAAAACAACCCCTTATTATAGTTTACGTGGCACATTAAGTACATTTAATATACATACAGAGAATTCACAGAAATTATTACTTTGGTGCCAAAAAACTGTATAAAAATTGGAAATGTGACAGAAGTAACATGAATTTTACAAGATAGTTATTATGGTCAGCTTAACACATAATATGCTTTTTCTCCATAATTTATGTTTCATTTCAATAAACAGGTCAATATAACCTGAAAGGGAATTTGTCTACATCTTACATTTCTGCTGTCAAATTTTAATTGTTCATGAAAGCGTTAGTAATGTAACTAGTAATAAACATTTATTAGTTTTTGCAAATAAGTGACTGAGCTAAGTTAAAATAAAGGAATAAACAGAGTTTATTAGCTATGGTAAAGTACTTCAGAAATGCATTGCTGAAGAAATTAACGAGTTTAAGACAAACTCTGAACCTTCTTTAAAAAGATTTTTTTAAAAATTATTTGATTTTAAGCATCATGCCTCTCCTTGGATGTGTTTTCAGAAAGTCAATAGAACCAATTCAAAAAAACTGTCTAAATTAAAACAAAGAAAAGTAATGGGGTTCAAAGTTGGAGGAAAAAATAGATAAGCAGCTCCTTTTATCAGCATACACAGAAGAACTTTATTGTTTGATATCAACGTAAAGGTTAATAATTAAATTTTTAGCTTGAACACTGAAACAAAGAAATAAAATCTCAGTCTCTGCAGTAGTTAAGGAAGCAATTTATCTTAATTAAAATCACAGCATTTCATAACACTGTCATTTTAAAAACTTAAATACGCTACAAGCTTTTCCTACCAAAGTAATTTTAATTGAATAGGAGAGAAAGTCAACATATTAATGAAGCTTTATTCAGATTGCAAATTATCATCTGAGGATTAAATAATATAATTAATAACAGCATAATGATAATGGCAAAAGAACACATTTGGCAAAGTTTTATTATCAAAATTAGCAACAAAGAGACAATCAGGTTAAAACAGCTCAAAGGATCATGAAATCGTTTGGGGAAAAACTCATCATACCAAAATTCACTCTCACCTGTAGAGCCAACAGACCACGTAATATTGAGGTTAAAGTTGTTTGATGCATTAATTGATATATCCAAATTTTTATTAGACTAGGGAAAAAAAAAAAAGAAAAAAGAAAGTTAACAAAACATATCAGAATGTATTGCATGTAACTCCATTGCACAGAACTGAATGCAGCCTTTTAATCATCTTCTGGTTTTCATTTTAAACATAAATAGAAATGGTAATGATTCACTGCCAAAGGCAATTCTCTCTTTTGCTTTGGTAAGAACAGGGTAAAATTTAACATATAACTACACCAGTTATGCTTGTAGATTGTCTTAAGTATAGCAAAATAATTGTCTTCATAAAATTAAAGAAAAAAATATATTGCAAATGCCTACATTCTGATCACAAGCCAAGAATTACTTTCCTCACCTAAAAATGTTTTCTCAGCAGAAGGGTACACCCCTTCAATTCATCTCAGCAAGATACTAAAACTTGTTATTCATGGGAACAACAATAAAATAAACAAACTGATAATTTTTCAGAGTATAGATTAAGTTGAAGTAATCTACCATTTAGAAAGGCTTCTCAATGAAGGCACTGGACTAATTTTGCAGCTCTCAAAAAAACACAAACTATCTCTAAAAGCTTATAGACACGTTGAAAACCTTTAATCAATGCCAAACACAATGGAAATCTTAATTCTGAGTCTCTAAAACTTAACTAAAATTATTATCATTTTCTTACCTGTTCTGGATTTGCTATAAAGTTTATGGCAGTGTGATGACGATCGTCCTCTTGTAATAAGCTGAAGGTAAACTGATAATCAATCAAAAGGCTGTCTGTAGGCAAAACAAGAATTTAAAATAATGAAACAAAGTGTATACATATAAGTTCTATATTATGCAAGTACCTAAAGGTTTACCATTCATATTGATTTTAAAAGTCAGGGAGAAATCCACAAGTCAGAATTATTCACACACATTTCAGTGTTGAAGTGTTTGCACTATAAAGTCTTAAAACGATTAAAAATTTAATTTACTTAACCAAAAAAATAAAATTAAGCAAAAATAACTAAATTAAGAAACTAATTCTATCATGGAGTCAGAGCAGTGATTAGACATAACTTGAAATAGCCATTCTTTGTGAAATAATTATTCCAAAATACTTAATAGTATTAAGTGTTGTTAGAGCATTACCAGTTTCCTAATTTCACTCTAAAATAATTATTCAATTACTAGGTTTAAAAAAATCTGGAAAAAGTTGCATCTACACAAAAATTATACAGTATGAACGCTTATTTATTGTAGTAAATAAGATTGTTAATAACTACATGGCACAATGGAACTTTGAAGAGAAATTATGTGACCAGCAATGTCCAGTGCAGAGAGTTAAGAATCAGCAGATCCTTCAGAGATGTAAATTGTGATAGGAGATAAATCATCCTTGTGCAACACAGTTGTGAACCAGAGGTGGGTGTGGTGGATGCATCTTGAATGCTCTGGTACATGGGCAGATATCTTCAGATCCAACAGAACAAATCTTCTAAATCTTCTACCATTACAGTTCTACAGGGATCAAAAGCTTCTATTTTTCCCCCTCTCAAAGGAAATAAGGAGATGACTTATAAGAGTACATGATTCTGATAATTATTTTATCCAAGGTAAAATACGGCAACATCTCTGGGCTACAACTTAGGGAATAATTGTAGAGTATTATTTTGATCCTTGGCCTGCTGACATTCTTCTAATTACAAAACCACACAAACTGTGTTACAAATAAAAAATATGTGATCATAAAAACAAAATCAGGAAATACAAAGAGAGTCAAAGATTAAGTCAAAGCAGAAGAAAAGCTGTGTCAGCTTTTTGTTGGATTCAATAGTTTGCTTACTGCTGACAATCACCTTTTCTGCAGCAACACATCATCTGAAAACACATACTGTTGTATCCAATGGGAAGGCTGACACAGAAAGAGAAAAAATATATTGTCTTGATAGTTAAAGAAAATTGTTTTGCTTTGGTTTTGTTCAGGCCTTTTTTGGATTTTCTTTTTTTTTTTTTATAGTGAGTGTAGAAGGAAAAATAGACAATAAAGGTTCATAGAACCACAGAACATCCTGACTGTGAAGGAAGCCACAAAGGAGTTACATGAAAGGAATTACCATGACATTTAAAGGTGAGAAGTTCACTTTATTATTAGCTACCACAGTTCAGTTATTCAAATAAGAATATGCTGATCTACATGTCTTAGCTAATGAATTTTGACCAGGTTCCTGCATGTTTATGAAGGCAAAATATGACTAAATATGAAATTAAAATGCCCCATTTATTTATTAATACTACTCTACACTTCTATAGTTTTGCAAATTCAATTAATAAATCTCATTGACTCTATCGTGCCATATCTCCATGCTTAACAACAAGATGGCCATGGTACCAGAACATATTTAAAGGTAACAGGACAGGAAAAGATGGCAAGTCAAGACTGACCCCTATTAAATGGATTAATAAACCCTTTAATAATCATGAGTTGACAGGAAAAATGTTAGGAATAATGTATAGATAGGTCCTCTTCTGATCTGGTCAACTTGGAGCTCCTCAAAATACAGATGACTGCTTCAGTACTAATCTTTGCAAACAGATTTATTGTGAAGGTGTGACAGACCAGCACCACAGAGAGCACTCCTACAGCAGCTCTGCCTACAGCAAGGATACAACACACAAGAAGCAGCATTGACAAGCTGTCATTGTCCAGATATCATTGATTTGTTCATAAGATATGGAGAATTACCACTTATGTATGTCACAGTCTTCTAAACCCAGACTGTGTCCTGCCAGAGATACAGAGTATCAGCCAAAAAGCAGTCATATATAGATAATATCCCATCATAAAATAACACTGGGAATGGACATAGGACTCTTGTCTCCCAGTCATGAATGAACAGCTCTTCTGCATACGAGTTTAAAATAAATCAAAGTAATTTACTTTTAAAACAATAAGACTTCTTTTTTTCTCCCCACTGGGGTTTGGTGGTAGTGGTTCTGTTGTTTAGTTGTTTGTTCTCGCTTTTTTAAATTTATAATTTACTTGTTAAAAGCCAACAAAGTATGAACTGATTTTTCAAGGAATGCAGGAAAAGTCTACACTTATAAAAGAAATTAAACTACACAGTTCTTCATAAATTTACCATCTGTAACAAATCAGAAAATTAATTCCACTTTTTCTTATTGCATTCTTACATACAATACAGTTGACAGTAAATTGTGAAAAACAGCAGGAGTTTGTTATATGTAGAGCCTTTTCTAACAGAGATATCCCATTTTTTTGTTGTTATTAATTACTCTATTATTTAATTGTTGATTAATTCAATACTTCATTAACAGCAGCAAAGTTCAGTAGGAAATCCCACACATTATCTCCTCTGCAGCACTCAAAAGCCTGGAACAACACAGCCTCAAGAGCAGCTCTGAGAGCCAACACAAGAACTCGCCTTGGGAGTCTTCAGAGTTGCCAAAGGATCTCTAAATTACACAAGACAGCCCTACAAACTGAGAAGTGAAGATCTTCTCTAAACTGTTCAGAAGCAGCACTAACAAACACAAATTACGGTCTTTAATTCCACAGAGACCTGCCACAGGACAAATCATTAAATCTCTACCTTGGCCATGGCCTGGGTGCTGTAAAGCACAAACACTTATCTCTTCAGAGACAATTCTAATTCAGGGAAGGTACCTAAGGTGTGTGTGACTTGAATGAAGCAGACAGCAGTGCCTAAGTGCAGTTATGTGATTCAAAAGCACAAATGAACTCAGGTGCAAGTCAAAGGGCTGAGCAAACATTCCTCCCCATCTTTCTGAGGACTGCAGAAGTTTGCTGAAGAAATTTCATAGGTTAGATAAAGGTTCACAAAACTTCAAGGAGGATTTGTCTGGACCTATTCTTAAGGTGAAGATTCCAAATCTCTGAAAGTCTCTAAAGCTAGATTTTATTAGAATATAAATCAGTAGAAGTAATTTAAGAAGAAACTCAGAGTAGAAATTAAAAGGGATTGTAAAGAAGACTCTACCATTGCACCCTGCTGCTGTCTCACTATCCTTCCTCACTCCCTCAATCTCTTTCATTCTGTAACTTAGGAGACTCTTCCCCCACATGTATTCAGCAGCTCGCAGGGAAAATATCACCTCCCTCTCATCCAGAAAGCTCCACCTTCTGCAGACTGAAGCAGGCAGAACAGCTTTCCTTCCTACTGCCAAACATCCTCCTGAACATAATATATGCCAATGTATCGTAAGTGCACATAAACTAAGCAGTTACACAGAATATCACACCATATTTCCCAGTTCACAGTGTCATTCAAACTAGAGAGTTTAGCCTCAAAAGCAGGCTGAAATTTAAACTGAAAGTCAGTTCTAACACTACAACCTGTTCTGAACAGCTAAATGTATAAGTAGCCAAAGTATATAATATTTTATTATATTATTATTATTATAATTTATAAATAATAACTGAATGTAGAAATAGCTACTTGAAATATATATCCTGTTGATATATACTGTTGTGTATATTTACAATCAGGAATTTGGAGAAGTCTAAGATTCTACTCCATGTGGGTTTGTTACTACTTAAACCTCTATGAAGCCACCATAAGTAATTTTACTCTACATAACAAATGAGACTTAGTTTTCCTGTTTCTGTTTATTAAGACAGAGACACAACAAATTCACTCAAGCAGGTGACTCAAGCAGCAGCAGACAGACAGAATTTAAAGAACTAGATTCTACACTATAATCTATAAACTCCCTGAACTTTAATATATAAATTTCCATGGGAAAAGTTTGTGAGGACACAGAAACCTCCCCACAAACCCAGAGCCCACAGCTCAGATCTTAATTCCCCAACACACAACACAGTATTTGGAATCCAGAAGCTGGCTATTTTTGAGCCAGGAGTCAGCCCAGAACACTTTAATATCTGGTTCCAGGAATTTTGTTTCACTTTATCTTAGAAAACATTGATTAAACTGGGAAAAAAAAAGTGCTGGGAGATAGGACCACAATACAATCCTGACATCGTCAATGGTCAAATATTACAACGACTTATGGTTATTGAGTTTTTTCACATCTCTATTTTGATTTTTTCAAAACCCTTGACTGCTTTTACAGTCAAAAGGAGTCATTAAAATCAATTCAAAATGCCAGTAATGAGCATGTGTGAGAACATAACAATAATTAGCTGAAGAAAGATGTTTAATGAAATGAAGAAAATAAATTTCAAAGCAATCCTTTAACACTAGTATTGCTGTTAATTTTCAAGAAACCTCTCAGTTTCATTAATAAAGGTCAATGACTTCTGATAAAGATAATATGGCTTAATATGAAAGTTTTGTACTCATATCCATAAAGGAACAGACTAATTCCCATACTCAAACTTGGGTATTGGAAGAAAACTCTGATTATTAAAATGACAATATATTCCCAGAAGAACAAAGGCCAGGCAGAAGTTCTTCAGTATTTCTAGAGCACCTCTACAACTCTGTGAGAATATATAATTACAACGGTAATTACTTTAAAAAAGGTAATTAGATTAAATATGTTTAGTATAAATTAGTGATAAATTTATATATGAAAAGGTATGTTACAGGGGAGTATTAAGATTGTAAAATGAATCACTACAAATCAAGGGTGCCTGTAAATTATTTTTGGGTGAGTGCTCCCTTAATGGGCAGCTATTCAACACTTTGTTCCATGTTCAGTACTCGGTGTTGGGCCCATGCCTCATTTACTACATGCTACACAAGCCCTTTTCTGAAGATGGAATTAATTTCTAATGTGGCTTTCTATAGTATTCATCACTATAACTTTCTAAGTTCTTCACAAAAGTTAATGAATTTGTTACAACATTACTGAAGATGAGAAGGCATTATGAGTGCCATTTTATAGGACAGGAAATGAAACAAAGAGACCAAGGACAAAACCATCTATTAAAAATGAGCAGCCAATTTGAAATGCCTGGACTTTGATTTTTCATAATACTTTGAATTATATAACAATACATATGAATATTGCTGTTTGGCAGCTCCTTCCATCATTCATTGTAATTCTTTCCATTTTTACAATGAAACAGGAGAGGATACACATTCAGCTTTCCATTACACTATCACTGATTCGTTCCCTACAAATTCATTCAGCGCATTGTGGAGTGAAAGTTCCTTGGGAGCTGGTATATAGCAATATTATTAAAAACTGTGCAATCACTCTCTAATAAAGAAGCAAATAAAAAACTATTGTGACAGTAACCTTCATTCTTCCACCCTCCTGCACCCACTGCCTATGCAGCATATTTCAATAAAGGGGGTTTATTAAGCAATTTAAGAATCAGGCTGGATTAAATTCTAGAGAACCACTTTACTTCTGAGCTATCTTTTAACAAATCATTCCAAGAGAGCATCCCAGTTCACTGCATCTGTCAGCAAGAGGAAAGAATGAACCTGGGCTCCCAAAATGGAAGCAAGAAAATTTGTAACTGGACACATTCATGGCTTTTCTAAATTTGGTCAATGGCCATTCTCCCATGGCTCCTCTCATGCAGTTTCTTAACACACATTTTTAAAGCTGAACAAAATGGCAAACCAATTTTATACATACACAGAATTTCTGAGAAATGTCCATTCATCTTAGCTCCAAAAGTTTAAGTTTAGCAAAAGCCAAAAGCGCTGCAATGTGTATCAGCCAGATTTACAAAGAGAGCATGAAACTAGACCCACCCACCTACAACATAGTCTCATTCTCAGCTACAACCTAATTATCCCATTTTCTAAATATTAGGTGACAATCACATGATCTTTACTCAATCACTGACTAAAGTGGGTATTTTTCACTTTTTTTTCCTGATAACTAATAACTTCTGTTTTGTGAATAAACCCCTCAAAAATCTAGTGCTGTTCTAATTTTATTTCTTGAAATCACTTAAAGTCGTAAGAACCTTCATCATGACTGCAACTTCAGACTTGTCACAGTCTTCCCACACTTTTCTATTTAAGGATCTGTCTATTCATGCTGATTCTAAAATGCATACTCTCACCTCTTCATTGCACAGGCAGTTAGTCTCTCTCCTCCTCGTTCTAGGGATTGGTCTCTATTTCCAGCAAGACTTTGTTGAGAACAGAACTATTCATATTCCTCTCTATCAGTACAAATGCTGCTTTTGAAACCAAATACCATTTTCAAATGCTATAAATCATATTCATTTGTGACCAAATGAAATTCTCCTTGTATTACATCAAAGTTGGGGGTTACCACCAGACCTATTTTCAGTCAGGATAATTATTTTGAACTTTCAGAGCAGCTGCCTGATTCATTCCTCTGTCATCTGTATCTAGCAGCAATCCACTGCCTCATTGTCATTGTTATATTGAATATGTTGGTGTCTGACATTACTTGTCCATTGTGATAAAACAAAAAGTCATTTACTGTGAAGTCTTTACTAAAAACTTGCATTTTATTATATGTGATCAGAGCGCAATGAGCTTCAAAATACCCCTGCACTTACTATTTATATGCCTTTTTCCATTTCAAGAAAGATCATGCAAAAATGAATTTCACATAAGTTCAAAGTCTTTAAAAACATACAGCAATAGCAAGACATTGCTTCTTTTACTGCACTTCAGAGAAATGTACTGGGCTACAAAGCCCACAAAAAGACAGAGGGATTAGTGTCATAATCAGCAAATTGGATAACTAAGTTTTATTTTAAATAGAAATCTTTTATCTTATGAAATTCTCAGCTGCTATTTGGAAAGGTCTGAAAAGTTGTCAGTTTTGATCCTAAGGGAGGGCCAGAAAAATCTGACCTGTATTAGAATTTTATTCAGCTAAATTTTGCTAATTGTCTCAGCCCACTCTGAATTGAGTAAAATTTTCTGTGGATGACAGAAATGCACCGTGTTCAGAAGGGTAAGTCTTGATTTCTTTACTGAAAACAGAAAGACCTAGAAGGTTAATTAAGTGAACACAGGTTTTACAAGGGTGGTTAGGGGAGATGTATCTCGGCATAACTGGCACAGAAGTAAGAGTGTAGGTATGACAATGTCATGGTAAACAAGGCTGGACTTGTGGCTGAGATGTAAAAACTGAGGTACCAATAAAGTTACCTGGGGCCTTTTAAGCATGCAATCTCAAGATGATGCTCCTAAAGTTTTTAAACCCCAGACCACAGCCAAGTTTCATTATTTTTCCTAGATATTTCATTACACTCTTTAGTGAAAACGCTGTAACAACTGATGGGTTTACTGTGAACAGCTGCAGACCCTTTCCCAGCTCTGCTCAAGAGCACAAAGTGCAGAAAGCAATGGCTAGGGAATTAGGAGCAAAATATTAGCAAAAGAAGCAGCAACAAAGAAAAGTGAGTGCACCAATCAGCAGGTATCTAAACACCAGTTGTAGGAAAAGGCCTGGGTGTCTCCAATGATGGAACATTTCAGAACTCAGAGCACAGTCTTGTCAAAAGTGTGCTAGTACTTGACATTACATATTGACTTGACAGGAGTGCTCAATAAATGTAATTTTGTTTTGTCACACTGGACAGTCTTTGTAATCCCTTAACTCTTGAAGTATTCAAAAAGTGTTAGAAGAGTGGGAAAGAGTAGGAAAAAATACAAATAAAAAGCCAATAAAAAAAAATCATTAAAATTACCATGGAAGAAATTAAAATTTCTCTCTCCATGATTTTTTTTATAGTGATCTAAATTCATCACCACCTTTGTAACACTCATATTAATATTACAACTCTAACATGCAGTGTTTTTTAATATACCAGCATCAATACTCACTAACCTGATTCTAATTTATTGCTTTCGTTACATAGTCTCTCCAGACTGAAGAGATCTCTGATCTGCTTGTTCTGACAACAGAAGTGGCACTTCTAAGAAACAACAATGTTAAATTATTGTTTGACTTCATGTATTATTGCCAGAGAGGGATGTTTCTTGTCTAGGAAAGTAGTAAATCAAAGCAGTCAGATTTTCATGTTATTTTTAAATCTTCCCCTTGTAACTTTCAGTTTATTGTATAATCCCTAAAAAATCTACTACATTTCCTTTCAGAAATAATTTTTTGAAAAGCTTCTATTTATACGTGGATCAATGCCAAAAATATGGGCATGGTAGAAGTACATAAGAATTTTTTAAATTGTTTATGCTTTTATACATGGACATGTTCAAGCTTTGCTATAAACTGGGAACAGTCAAAAGTTAATCAGACAATAACTTCTACATCTTTATCAGCAGAGCTTTTATCCTGTTTCTCAAATAACCAAACACAAATCTTAACAATTAAAGAGGCAACCTCTTATTACTCAGGCCTTCCGAGGAGACAGAACAAGCACTTTACAAATTGTCTATAAATATACACAGATAAATAGGTGTTGCAATATCCCAGCATTTTCAAAAATCTCTTCCTTCCCTTTTCTCATTATTTAGTTGAACTCTGCTTAAGAAACCCTAAATCCACACAAACCAAACATCAGAACACACCCCATGTTGCTCGTCTCCCCATGACTTGTACAAACTGTACAATGTAACTTGAAGTTGAGATGTTTCCACTTTGCTGTCTTCTATCCTGTTTCTCAAACCATGTTAAATTGTTCGTTCTGAGAACTAAAATCTCTCATAGCTAATGAATCCAGACCAGGGAAATTTCACTTCATACAGGAAAACTGGCAGAAATTACGTCATATACCTCACTGAGCAGTGTCCTCTGTTTTAAACTCACAAAGTACAACAAGTGCTTGCACTGTAATAAATATAATATGCTACATCTTCATGCAGCAGAAAAACTGTTGCACTACAACTTTGAAAAGAAGAACACAAGCACTTTTTCCTTTCAAACACCATTAGGTATTTTTAGAGTAAAATCTCTTGATTTTGATACTAACATTCTCACTCAATAATAACATTGCTCATATGCTAAAAAGTGAATGCCAATTCAGCAAAAAATATTGATAGAATATTAAAATTTAAAATACTCAAAACTGAAATTACATATCTGTATTACTGCCTAATCCATTTTACACAGCCTTTAAAACAGAGAGGAGGAAATACCTCAACCCTAGTATGGAATAAAACACAGAGTCAAAAACTCCAGAAAAAATAAATATTCCCCCACTTGCTACAAATTTGATTTGTAGGACTGGCAGTCAGGTACATAAAATAATAATCAGTTTGGTTAAAATAAGCAAATTGAAATATGGGAGGAAGGAAAAATGGAGCCCCAAAGGCTGTTTTCTTCAACCCCAGTGCAGCCACCCATCCTTCAGAGGAGATTTATTCTTTGCCTCAGAGAGGAAACATTGGCCACCATGGCAGGGCTCACTGATTCCTTTCTGAAAGTGACTTGGAAAACTCAATTTCCACCTAAAACAGCTGCCAGACATTAAAAGAAATATTATATTTTTCTAGTGTTATTTTTTTTCTATAAACCAGGAACTAAATACAGCTGTGCTTTCATTATTCATAACTTTTTTTTTTCTTTTTTTTTTTTTTTAATTTGGCCATGGAAAGAAATTACTGCGAAGCAAAATGTGGAAATAGAATAAATTTCTTCTTTTATTGCTTTGGTTGGTTTTTTCCAAAGTATTAGCTTAATACAGACCAATTGAGACATACCATTACTCATTGATAGATATCAAGCACAAACTTTTTGATACAGATTCGCTGAGAATTGAATTAGCATGTAAAAAGGAACAGCAAACTGTAGCAAATACTGACAGTCTGTTTGTTCTTGGTATTTGAAAAGCAGTGATTGTTCATATCATCTAAGCTGACCTTCCCAGACCAGAGACTGTGGCAGGCAATCCTTGCCAACAGACATGAAGTGACACAGTCGCATGACGTGGTCATACACTGCCTTCCTCAGAATGTTTCCATTTTTTTCCATCTTTTTTTTCACCATTGATTTTGTTGTTCATTCTAGCAATGACCTCTCCATGTTCTCTTTCATTTGCCCAGCACCAGGAAAGGCTCTAACACTTTAAAATCTGTCTGGCCACATTTTCAAAAAAATGTACAGAAGCAGTACGTATTTCTACTCGACAGAAGTAGAAATCTAAAAATTCTCGTATCATCGATGGAAAAAAAGCGATATTGTTGCCCTTTTAAGACTTTTCTTCCCACATTTTGCATAGCTTGTCATTTTTATAAAATTATTCTGATGGCCGTGGCATTTCCTTAAGGGGCTAACACAGTAAAGTACATTTATTTCCCCATAACATAAAAAGACAAATCAAATACATATATATTGCCTCTTTACCAGTGTATCTTCATACTCTTTGACAGATACATTTTTCAACTTTCCCTTAATGTCTCATTTGCTATTGTATCTATTTTGTAGCATACACTGCTGCATTTTGACCTCACACAGTTTGCTTTTCCATTTTGTGTCAGCATCACCCTTTATATCAAGTGACTTCCAAATTACACTTTCCTGTCAATGAGTTATATTTCTGGAACATATTTTAAAATAATATTCACAATTCAAGCTAAGAAAAAGGGGCCATAAATTAATATCAAAGACTCACAGGCTACTTTGAAATATGCTAAAATGCAGCTGAGTTATCGAGTCAGTTGAATTTGACAATGTGCACATTTAACCTAGTTTACATTTTCCTCAAGTTTATATAACCCAAGGTTTTATCATCCTCTTGAGATAGAAATTACTCCAAATTTACTAAATGATCCTACAACAGTCCCTCAAATATTCTGTAAGGGCTTCATAGCACTAATTGTAAAGCTGCAAACCTCCCTGAGTACTCTCTGGACTTTGCAGACACGTGTGCCAGGATTAGGTGGTTCAGGAGCCACGCCTGCACAGTGGAACTCACACTACAGGACATTTGCATTAATGGGAGAGGCTCAGCTATCCTCCAGTGCTTCATGTTTGCCACCAGAGAAAAACACCCCAGCTGACATGGAATAATGCACTGGTTTGACCAAGAAGTCCCAAAGGAACCAACACAAAATCTCCCACAAATCGTAAGCCACTTATTGAAGTCAGGGTGTGTTTTTTTTCCTTTTCAACTGGTTCAAGATTTCACAATAGATCTTCCCTTGAAGTCCTACTGATCAAGAATTCTCTTTTCCCTGGGAAGTCAGCATGGGAAAGCAATGCAACTGCAAAAGTTGCACAGCTCTTTTCCCCACTGTCAGGAGGTAAAGCCAAGGAACTCTGAGGGATCCTTTCCTATGGCATTTCTTTCTTACAGCTCCAGTCTCAGGGAGCTCCAGGTGTCTGAGGAGTGACAGCTCCTGTCCCCTGGGAAGTGTTCACAATTCACACACACACACACAGCACACTGAATACACAGAACAAGGACTCAGAAAGTATCCATCCCTATGAACCCAAGCTCAATGTATCAACAAAATCAAATGTTGTGTATTTGTAGATACTTGCACTGGTTTCCTTCTCATTTAAAACTCTGCTTCACGCATGGGCTGAAGTCCCCTACACAAAGCAAAGGATGTCTTCTGAACGAGGTTTCACCCAGTCTTGCCTCATTAAGTTCTATAAATACTCATATTTTATATTAATAGCTATTTTACTGTAATGCTACATATTACATTGCAAGAAAAGTATTATAAACATAATATAAAAAACAATTATGGCACCTGTGGAACGGTCCTCTAATTCACACTGCAATATAAGGTGTGTTTTTTCTTCTTTTCATCAGTTGGAAAGTTAGTTTTGCCACTGTTAGTTCCTCCTATTTCTTTGACATAGGGTAGCATACCTAAATGAATGATCACTAAATTGACTTTGTCTGCTTTGACAAAAGGTATTAAATAGTAGGAGAATGCCAGTTGGTAAATTCATTAATATATAAGTAAAAGCTACCAGAGAAAGCAAATACTCTTCATTTCAAATATAAGATATGACTTGTTAAGCAAGGAAAGACCACAATATTAAAAAAAAAAAAAATTCATTACAAAAATGAGAAATAAATACATACATGGAAAAATTTTCCATCTCAAAGTAAAAGCTGAAAATAATTGACAGCAAATCCATTTCTTTAGCCTGCCCAACAAAGCTGCAAGCCAACCTAGCATTTGGCAAATGAGTACACAGAGCCTGGGGTGAGATCATAATACTTTATTAGAAGCTTCAGATTCTTGGTGTGGTTATTGTTTTAATTCTCTGGAAGGTGACAGTTGGTTTGTGCAGCTATTTTAGCTCAGGGCAAAAACTGTATTTGTCTGTTGCTCTTTATAAATTCTGAGTTGGTAGGTTTGCTGAGGCTAATCTTTTCTCAAACCATCCTAGAATTGTCTGATTTAAACTATAATCTGTTCCACTTGACTCCTTAAACACTAAGAAGATTTCATTTTAAATAGAATTTTTTTTGTGTAAGTCCATATATTCAAAAGACAATGCCAGTCATTACTGTTACTGTATTTATAAATAATATAGAGTTTCTCAGTCTGTATCAAAGTCAATCAGTGTTAGATATAATTGGCGGAACTCATTATTTTAAGTCAAGCATGACAGTTTTACAATTACAATATGTATTTAGTTTAAATTAATGTTGTCCCAAAAGGAAACATGAATTGTTCCAATCAGTAGTGAAGCTGGTAGCTGCTGGTATACATCTCCCAACTCAGCTAAAGCAAACATGTTTTCAAGAGCTAAAATTTATTGTTTATGCCCTTTAAGTTTCAACATAATTTTTAAATATCTGGAAAATCCCTGCTAACAGTTTTACTTATAGAGCTACTTGCTATTTATCTTCTAAAACACTCTCCTTGGAGTGTTCTTGAGTTTCATTTTTCTCTAAGTATAACAAGTCTGCCACCTAGTGCTTTATGCTACCTCTAGTATACATTTTACTTGACAATTCTTTTTTACAGTTTTATTGATAAAAGGTCATATCCTGACTCCTTGAATGCATCATAATGCATGTTTTTAGTATTTAAAGAGAGTTCTTTAAACAATTTTAATACTCTTTAATAAAATACAATTTTAATCCTTTCTATTAAATTGTAACATTATACATTATACATATGTATAACCTGATAACACTGGTAACAAATGTTACTAAAACATTGGCTTATATTAGAACTTTGACTATGAATAAGCACAGAAAAGAAAGAAAAAAAAAATACTTTCCAATAAGAAAAACAGGCAGGAGGAACTATCAGAACATGTCAATACATCCAATAAGCCTAAACTGCATTTTGACAACATAAGAGTGTATTATCTTACCCTTTTTCTCTGAGACAATATTGAGCTGCTATTTCTAAAACTTCATTGGAAGTTGTTATGAATCATCTACATTTAATAATTAAACCATCTTTCTAGTTACTACTACTGAAAAGAAAAAAAAAAAACAGTCAGGACTAACTAAGACTTTAGTCCAAAGACCAGATATGAAAAAGTAATTAGACTTCTTAATTTTTAGAAAGTAAGACAAATGTTAAATAAAGCAGATAAAAGAAATAAGTGCTTGAGGGTTTGGTTTTTTTTCAGGCACTGCATACACTGCATAATAATATGGTTTAAAAGTTTTAAATCAAAATAAAAATTTACTATAAGAAGTTGTATAAAGAAAGGGTAAGGACTAGCACTTTACTTTTTCCTTTTTGAAATCCTGCTGTGTCAGCAGTAGTGGGGCTAATGCAGCTTCAGGACTGGACTAGAATCCTTACAGGGCTCTTCAGCCAGAAGCAAAATTTGCTTTTTTTGTCCCCAGCTCCCTGCACAGACACCAGATATTGAGAGTTTTTTACTGGATGTACATTTCATAGCTTCTCACCAATTTTGCACATGAAAGTATCATTCTTCATCTCTGTGAGCTGCTGACATACTGAGGGAATTGCTTATTGCTATCCTGTCTGTGTTTATACCAAGGAAAGAAGCAATAGTCTTACAAGCTGTAATGATTTTATGGCTCAGAGTTCAGAATGGTAGAGTAAGGCCATAAACCAATTATTCAGGTCAATCCCAAAAAATTCATTGCAAAATGTTTAGTAGATCACGTATTTTTTTCCAGTGGTTTACTTTAAGTACAAAAAGAGCAGCTAATAAAATTTAGCCATTAAAAATGTTTAAAAATTAAAATAAAAAATTCTTTGACTACCTTTTTCCTTCTAGTAATAATGTTGAGGTTTTTTTATATATAAACTAAATTTTGCAATGTGCACTCTGGCTTTCTATTTCATCCCTGTAACGTCCAGAAGGCTGAGTATAAAACTCAGGAGCCAGTGGAATGTGTACACCTGACCCTTCAGGCTTTTGCAGATGGGCCCACCACCTTCCTTCCTTGCAGGTCTCATCCCAGAAGAACAGTTGAGAGTGGCTGCTCAGTCATTATGTGAATCCATCCACAAATTAAATGTCATAAAACACTAAAGTAAGAGAAAAATTAAGAAGAGCTCTGGAAGGAAACTTGGTTTAAAATAAAATAGGTACATT
Source organism: Parus major (assembly GCF_001522545.3). Classification (NCBI taxonomy): domain Eukaryota; kingdom Metazoa; phylum Chordata; class Aves; order Passeriformes; family Paridae; genus Parus; species Parus major. Next base: position 26,998,268 of record NC_031775.1, on the reverse strand, counting down.
CATTCTTTCAACCTTTTTTTATACACATATTAAGGCCTCATCTTTTTTAAAGGATATAAATCCAACAAATATCTGGATCAGGGGCATATGATCAACAAATAGGTTTTAATTCCACAAAAAGCTGCAAGTCATTCGGGCCCTCCCTGGTTTAATTCTCTTTGCAAATGACCCATTCCTCGTGACCTCTTAGGTTTTAGGTTCTCTAATCCTTCTCAAAGGTCAGGTTCTAATCTCTAAAAGCAGGTCTGCTCTGCAGCAGGGGAAACTCTACAGTGTTACACTGGATCTATAATGCAGATAGATATAGATATAGATATATAGAAAATGCAAAAGGCAAACTTCACCTGATTTTTCTGTGTTCACAGGCCCACAAAACTGTGTGTCCAGCCAAAAGATGAGCACTAGATCAATTAAAATGTTTCATTTATTGCAATTTTATGACATTGTGACTACATTCTGGCTGTGCATTGCTGAGGAAATCTTCTGGAATGCCTGAAAGTTTCCCCACCCAAAGTGTGCTGCCCTGTAACTCACTATTTACTGCCTGTTTTAAAACAGCAACCAGGCTGCAGGAGCAAATGGAAAAGTTATGTGTTCCCTCTCTTCACTGTCAGTAATTTGGATTCAATAATCCAAAAATGCTTCTAAATAATTTTTTTTAAGGCTAAAAGGGAATAAAAAACTAAGGTATGTAAATCCAAGTGCATTTTTTTCAAATTCATTGTCTTAGCTAGGAATTTTCTCAGTGGACAAATGGGCAAACCTTGAGTGGTCAGCTCATGAAAATTCTAACTGTATGCAGGCAAACAATGTGATTTACACTCACAGGACTGATTTGTTGTAAGCTTTTATGCTTCTGCATGTAGCAGTATTAGAATAAGTTGTAATTCTTGTTTGATATGTTGTACTGGAATTCAAAATAATGTACATAAGCCAGACATTTTGGAAAGTTTTTGATCTTAGAAATATGGTTATCTAAGAGAAGTTTATGGCAGAAAGTATCACATCCTCTCAAAACAAGTGATTGTTAGCATGCCTATAATTCAATCCTTGTATTGTAACACATCATGAATTGTAAATTTAAACTTTCATTTTCTCTGGAACACTGGATTAACCACTTCTCCATTTATGATTTAAAGCTTCGTGTCTGTATACAACCCAAGTGAAGATCACAGAAGTGGCATTTGTCCCAGTGATTCCTCCCAATCTGTCTAAAACCATCTGGTTTTCCTGCATGTTCCCTTGCACCCAGGAGCTCTGACTCTGACAGCAATGTATTCCTAATGCTGATGTGTGAAGAACTAATGCAGCCATTTGGATGCACACTTTGCTATCGAGGTGTTGCTGCCATCCATCACGCTGGCCCAGACACCATTGAGCAAAAACAACAGCCAATACAAATGCATCACAACAAAATGTTATATTTATGGTTTGTGTACATGCATAAGTCAGCTGCACAACCATCTCTGGCCTCCACTCAGGATTCATTTATATGGATTGAATCAGCTTCCGATCGTTCATGGTGAGATTGGCTCCCAACAGAAAGGCCTAGGGATACAGAGCCTCCCTACCAGAAATACAGAAGCAGATTTGTATGGATGCTAAATTCTGACAGTGCCTGTACATATTACAGGCTGCAGAGCTTCTCAGGCTGGTCCTGAGAAAGTAGTCTGGGAAAGAATTAAAACAATCCTCAGGGACACAAAACAACCTTGCAGGTGTTGTTATGTGTTCCTTGTTTTCCTTGCAGGAGAAAGTCAGGGGGGTGGTGTACCCCACTGACCAATGATGGTAATGTAGCAGTTTACTAACCAATAAGAGTTTCCTTTCTGTACTTTCCACGTATCTGTCTATAAAGCAGGCCTGCAAGCAATAAACTAAGGGATCCTCTTGTTCTGACTCCCTGAGAGTCTATGTCGTTCCTTCCAGCCGTTCCCAATCGGAACGACAGATTTGTCCTCAGCTAACAAGGATATTTGCATGGGCAAACAAAACTGTAGCTTCTAAAATCACAAAGCTTTTTTTTGCATTAATATCGTTTTTATTTTGTATAAGGAACCTTTCAAGGCCTCCTCTGATATTCCTAATGGCATATTGAAGACTTTTAGCTCAAGAAATCCTTCCTCTCATGAAGTTCTAAGATGCAAATTGTTGGATGTAAAGAGAGAATTACCACTGTATGTTTGTCCATTTGCTATACTCTTCCCCTGACATTCATGTTCAGCCACTCCTGACAACAGTGTGCTAGAACAGATAGATCACCATGCTCACACATTCTTATCCATTCAGCAGTTTTCTAATTTCTATATCTATGAGGCTTGCTCTCATTCTCTTGCTCTCAAAGAATTGTTTTTCAATTTCAAACATTTTCAATGTTTGTCTCATTGTGTTTTTCAATAATACAATTCAGTCACAAAGAATGGTATTAAAATAATTTTAAAAAGCCAGGTACAATGATTTTCACACAATCTGGATAATACACTACTGCATGCTCCATTACACGTGTCTTACTCTATTTCTATTAAGTTTTCATAATTTAAAGCAGAAAAACAACTCTTGTCCAGTGTTGCCATGTTTGGAAATGCCATTTAAGAATGAAATCTGATGTTTAACACACTGTTCCTCTGATCCCTATAGGATTTTATGGCTTTGCTGCTCTCTCTGTTTATCCTTTTGGCAAGGCATCTGTATTTAGCATAAGTCCCTGCAATGTTTCAGCGTGTTACCTCCTATATAAATCTCATTCTTCTCAATCATGCCAGACCCATCCATAATCTTCCTGTGTTTTTATCTATGCTCAGATCACTTCTTCAATCACACCACCATCCATGTGTAGCATTAAAATTCTGTTTACTCTCCTACATCACTATGAAATGAAACAAATAATGAAGAGACCAAAACAATCAGTGCTCTCTCAGTGGCAAACTGTTTTCATTTCCCCTCTGAAACAGTCCATTGATGCCAAAACCAGCACCAGACTGTTCCCCCTTCCTAGGCTTGAGGATGGCAATGACAGACTGGGCAAGAGCTAGGTAAGATGGGCAGAGAGCTGGAGGAGATGAAACCAGCTGAGCTTTTACAGAGAATATTCACAGCATCCCAAGCTGCAGAAAGTTCCTCTTTCTGCTGAGGAATGCAGTGAGCATCCCTCAATCCACATCCTGCTGCTGCTAAGGAGAAATTGAGGCCATCCAGTATCACACAAGAATTATCTGGACACTTGGGATTAAATCCTGAAGTTTTGCTTAGAAGAGCATTCCAATTTAGGGCAGTGTTTACACAAGTGAAAAAAAAGACAAAATTTAAATGCTTAAAACTGGTCTTTTTGAAGGTGGCTAAATTCAAGCACATGACTAAAAGTTTTCCTGAAGAAAATTCTAACCATACAGCAAATGATTACCTGCATATACTGATTTTGATTCTAAGTAATAGAAACAGATGTGCCTTGAATTTTTATTCCTCACAATGTTGTGCTGCTCATAAATACATACAATTTATTTTTCCCCCTTCTTGAGCAATAATATTCTTGTGTTGTAAAAAATGCACTTCAATGAAAAGTGACATTTTAAATGTCTAAAGTGAAAGTTTCTTAATGAGGAATGAAATAAAGCGCAGGAAAAATACAATGCAAATACCTGTCCAGTACAAAACTGAAACATGGTATGGCCATATTTTAGAATATAGATAAGAAATTGGAACATCTCTTAATACTGTTATATATATGCATTTTTTTGGAATACATGATTTAGCAGGAAATGGACTGTGCTGACAAGAAACTGTCATTGATATCTTAGGTCAGTCAGTTATCCACATATTAACTGATTATTTCCCATTATGATGCATCCTCCACCAAATACCAGAAATAGAAAAATCTGTTATAATTTATGCAGTCTCCTTATAACTACGATAAAATAACTTTGAGAATTGTTTATATGGGATACTTTAAATGGCTGGAAGTATTAAAAGAAAATTTATCATAACAAATCAACAAGATCTTTAAAATATTTTGAAATCTGACAGAAGAGAAATAACAGTAGTGAATTAAAGGTGAAAGGGCATCTTGAATATAGTAGCATTTGTCTCCAACATGATTTATAGACCCAGCCTGCAACATGATAGCAAAAAAATAAGGTTTTCATGGAGGTGCCTGAGGTCTACAAATCTCATTACTGTCATTTCTTTTCAATCTCTTAAATTTAATAACATTTATTTTTAAAGGACAAAACAAACGTTGACACACATATCCAAAATAGCCTATATAGCACAAAGTATGAACTTCTCATGTACCCACTCTAAACCTAAACAAATTATTTATTATATAGATACAAAAAATATTCCTCTAAATGCTGATATTTCTGTTTTAAAGTAAGATGCTTTTTTATGCAAAAAAAAACCTCAACAAATGGAATTGAATTTATTCACCAGGAGTATCTCTAAGACACAGTTTTAGGAAGTATTTTCAACTTGATCTACAACATTTAAAATTTATGTTCCAGCTTAAAATATTACATTCAAACTTATGTTGTCTGAGAGGAAAAAAAAATACAAAAACCCACACCAATGTTCTTTAATAGCTGGCAAGAGGAATAAATGTTTTAGGCCTAGAGATATGTCAGCATCTGTAATATAGAATGTAATTTACTATTTTGTTCTGTAAAACATACCTTGCAGATGCAAACCATTTAAGGTAAGAAAGAGATTAGCAAAGAAAATAAACATTCCTTTATTAGGTAAATGATGCCTTAAAGAGACTCTAAAATAAAGCTTTTGTGTATGTTGTAAAATGAAATGCTAAGAAACAAGGCCAAAAATCAGAAGAGAGGTTATAAGTATGTTCAGACATCTGTCTTTATGTATAAATTCAAGTTTGAAGTAGGGATGATGTTAGAAACAACAGACAAATTGATCCAATTGTCTGACACGGAGCAGGTACGTGCAAAAGTCACAAAAGTTAAAACAGTGTTCTCCAACATCCCATCTGTTTTTATGATGATTAAAATTACTATTGAACTTGATATTGGCATAGTAAAATTGGCACAGCTCACTAAGGGATTTCTGCACATGGGTAATAAGCATTCTCATCCCTTCAGGTCCTTCACTATGACTATCAAAACTGCAATTCTTCAGAGTAAATTTGCCAGAGGCACCTTTTCTACAACATTAAGAACATGGAGACAACACACAGCCTCCTTTTATGATACTGTGGAGAGCAGCTGTGTCTCATGTCCCTGGGAGGCAGACTGGCTGAACCACTCAGAATGTCCCAGGGAATACTGCTGTTTATACTATTTGCATTTCTCCATCACAAATTCTATCTTTAAAGCACTGATGCAATCACTATTCCTTTCATTCACATATGATGAGATACAGACAATAACCCCATGGCTTGGTCAGTCCCTCCAAGCTCGATGTAAGGAATCAACTCTTAGTAGACTTTAATTTGTATTCTTGTGGAAAAAAAAAAAGGGAAGACCAGTAGGACATTTTATTTTTCAATGTGTTCAATTTTGGAAAATCTCCAGGAACTTATTTTGTTTTTTCAAGGAAATGAAATTATCATATAATATGAAATCAACATTTCAGTATGTAGCATTAAAAATACAAGTACTCACAGTAGCATGTTCCCCTAAGTGGATTTCCAAGATACCTATTTTCAGAGTCACAGCTGCAGGGGGAAAAAAAAAAGACAAAACCAAACATTGCCATTAAACACAGCACAGCTTTAATAAAAACACAGCTAGAATATTTATTCAAATAGCATGAGTTTCAGTGCTAGCAACACAAATACATGCAAATAAGAATTATTTAATATAGTTCTTAATGAGGGTGTGCTACTTTCTGGAGGCACCTCTCTGTCATATAAGAAACCCAGACTGACCAGGCTCTTGAATAAAGATCTTCAGTCACCTGCCTAAAGTTGGTGCCTGCTGTAGGACTCGGGGTAGAAACTCTGGACTCTCTGCACTCTAATGAGCAAAGCAGAGCCAGGCAGCCATCCCAAGGGCTGGATCTCCTTACCCCTGTCCCCTCAGTCACAGCTGATTCCCTCCCTGGTTTGGATGTGGCACAGCAGCATCTCAGCTATTTAACTTCCATGAACTTCAGAGACAACTGCTGCTCTTCACTGACCACCCAGGGCAGCAGCTGAAATTCAAACTGAGTATGATGTACTGATGCTGCTGACAAGATGTGGACATGATAAGGGCTGGAGAAACAGCTTTCTTACTGATAAGATGTATAGCTATTTTCAGAGACATGAAATAGCCTACAGAAATTCAGTTCAAATTCAGTTATATAACATTACTCCAAAAATGCCAAATATCTTAATAGAAAAGGATTAATCTGCTTTAGGTTTCCTTGGCTATTTCATGGAAGTCTCCAGCAAGATTACAATTTTCTCTTAAATATACAGAAAGATTCACAAAACAAAGAGAAAGCTAATCACTGCCTATTAAATTTCATATAAATATTTTCCCAGAGGTAATCTGAATCATTTAATATCTTGGACTATCTTTTCATTACTTTATTCTAACAAACTTAATTGGAATGAGGTATTTTTGCTGTTATTTTATTTGTGATTGGTATTAAAAATACATTTTAACTTGGATGTCATATCATTTAACAAGTTTCAGAATTTAAAATATTTTGATGTTTGTATTTCTGCTGGTTTCCTTAATAGTTTCTAACTGGTGAATGCTAACATACTCATTTTTATTAAAAAATAAGCAGAGACTCTTCTTTACCCTTTGTTACAATACCATAAAGAAAATAACCAGCAGTAGCAATAAAATGAAAAAGTAGAAAAAAAGATGTTCTGGACTCTGCCCTTGTGCACTCCTGATCCCACATTAGAATGAGAGCTCTTTCCAGGGTCAACTATATAGAAATTCAACACTTTTTTAATATAATAATTTTAATAATTAATCTGCAAGAAAGCAAATTCCCCAGTGCTTCAAGTCTAACTGAGAACACAATTTGTGGTCTTCTTCACAAAGACACTCTACCCTACAGTCCTTTCCACAGAATTTAGAAGAGAGTCTGATCCTGAAGTAACTCTCTTGGATGTACTTGGAAAGGAGAAAATCTCTCAAGCAATAACATTGGTCTGCCTGACACAGGTTTTTTCTAAACATCACAAAACACTAACAGCATTCTACAAAGAACAGCTTGCTACTGAACAATAAAATATATATTCATGTGTGAAAGGGTCTTTAGGTTTGGAATTCTGAAAGAGAGCTAAGGGAAAGGGACCATTTTCAAATCAAGGGTTTAAAAGAATTCCTTCCCTTTTCTTGTATGTAAGATTGCCACATAAATGAGGCAGTGTATCAAGAAGCAAATGATTATAACATGATAGAGGTTATTGTAAGGGGTCTATTTTTCTCTTGAATTGTTTCAAATGCAAAGTAGATTAAATGTAGGCAGTATTTAGAATATGCTGGGGTTTTATACCTGAAGGTAAAAAATGTAAAAAAAAACCCTCTCTTTAGAGTTTGAGGAAGAAGGCAAAAGACTTCCCCTGCTGCTCACTGCTAATGGCACTGACCTGAGTATGACATGGAAAAGCAATATCCAACTCTCAACAACAATAACTTTTCCATGGGGAGAAGATAAAAAAAATCCTCTCTGAACTCTTGCCCAGTCACAGCACTCACCTGTGGTGCTTTGACCCTGAGAGTAAAGGTTTTCTTGGGCTTTTTTAATCTTGAAAATCTTAATGAAAAAAGACAGCTGTTTCCATACAGCTTCCCTTCTCCATTCAGCTTCCCTCCTAATCAGATGAAACCATCTCCCATGGATCAATAAGTACCAGAACCCAGGGATTACCAGCATCACATATACATTCCTTGCATTTTTATTTCTATTTATAGCACAGAAAAAACCCAAATACATTAAATAAAAATATCCATAAACTCGATCTAACATAACACAGGCTTCACAACTTACAAGAACATACAAAAGAATGGTTAATACAAAAATTACTAGGTTCTAAATATTTTGCAACACACAAGTATTCATAAGTATTCATTCAAATCCAAATAATTAGCAATTCCCTGACAATTACAAAAGTGACCTTCAAAAATCTTGAAAAGAAAATGGCAGTGCAATTTCCCAGCTGTTTCAGGTGTTTCAGCATCATGTGCGATGGAATGATAAAACATGCACAACAAAAAAAGAACAGTGAATGACACCACGGCAAAGCATTTTGATGCATTCTCATAGATATTATCTCTCTGTGCTGGGAGCCTCATGGAAGTCCTGAAGGAGGGAGTGATTCTGGGCAGGAAGCAGCCCTGTGCCAGCCCTGGTGGGTGTTATGTTATCCCAGAGAAGCTCCCAGCCTGCCAGGAGCAGGCACACAGCTCTGCCTGGGCACAGGATAAAAAGCACCATGGGATGTGAGGGAGAAGGAAATCCTCATGGACAGCACCTGTACACAGAGGGAAAATCCAGCTTCATCCAGTGCTGCAGGCACACAGGAACCCCAGTAACTAAAGGGACATGAGATTCACCTGTTATCTGTGCTCTTTTTATGCCCTGTCATTAAAACAGTTGGTTTATTACACCATTTGTTGCCAGGCCTTTCATGCAGAACACTTCCATAATGCATATCAGGAATAACATGATGTGGAGTTTTTACTAGTTATGGAAGCCTGTTTTAATTCAAATGGAAGATACTGCTTAAACACTTGGTTTTCAGTGGAGGGAAAAAATGAAACTAATAGGATTAAGAATATATCTGAAATTATTCACACGAGCATGTATGCTGGGTTTTGATTAAATTTAGTTTTGTCTTTTAATCCTCTCCTATTTTATTAGCATACATATTGCTCTGCATTAGTCACTGATTATGGTTCCAATTACAAAATTTCCTATTCGCTGAATTGTTTCCTTATGAGCTTTACTCATTGTAGTAATTTTTGTACCTTTTCCAAAAGCCAGCACACATTGGACCATATGTGAAGCATAATATATGCCTCATATCTGAGAAATGGGAGCTACACTCATTATTTTATGTGCCATAGGGCCATGATCATTTGCTTTAAGTGGTCATAATGAATGAGCAGTTCCACTCTGGCAGGACTCCAAAGACACAGCTCCCATTTACAAGGACAAATGGAGGAAGGCTCCTATTAGGTTACGTACAAGTTCTATGGTTTGTTCCAATACAAAAGTATTCAATTCATCAAGCTCACTGACCTTTGGATGGCCTGCTATTAGCACTTATTTCCCAACTTCTCCCTCAATTATCCTTTCAAAACTGAACCATTTTCTTTCTCTTTCTTTTTATCTCCCTGGATTTTCTGGAAGTTCAACATAGAAGTTATTGACAAATGCATTTAAAAAAAATAATTGTTCTCACGTTTCTGACCAAGATAATTTCTCACTTTCTCTTTAAATATAATATATGTATGTAAATGATGAGTACATGCTTACAGTAAGACTACCAGATTTGGGTTGTTTGTTTTTTTTAATGAATGAAAGGCTTCTTTGTAAGACAGAGTTTACAAACAACCTTTTGTTGAAGCTTAGCAATGTGTATGTTCTTGTGCTCTGTACCTTGCAGGTTTAAAAAAGCAAAGGAACAGACAGCAGGGGAATATCTATTTTTATATGCCTAATTTCATTGTTATTACTAGTATGTCCCTTAAGGAAGGGCACACCTTCAAGCTCCTCACCTGAGGAAGACTGTCAATATTGCACCAACTTAGATTGACGGCTTTCTAGACAAGTGATTTGATCACATGGAAACCTTCCTAAAACAGTTCATTTAACCTTTCATGGTGAAGGTAGAAGTTTCTGCAGTTCTGCTGCTGCCACTAATTGTTAAATCTTTCCTTTCAATTAAAGCTGAAGCAAAAAAAGAGGAAGAGGGGAAAACAAACCTAAGTACAGCTGGACTTTCTTTTAGCTGAGTTTGCTTTTAATACCTAATTCTCAGGGAAGGCCACTCTTACAGACAATATTATTTTATTCAACTGGTTCCTTGCTGACAATCTAGTTCTGGCTCAGACCAAGGCTTGTCAACTATACAGTTATAGCATATTATATAATATAGATATTTATGACCCTTACCTCATATTTTCTCCTTGCAAATTAACAGACCACTTCCACAGTTTCTGGGGAAGAGCTGTCACCTGGCTGATCTATAGCTGGTCATAAACAGGTTTGGGATTTTGCCCAGGTTCCCAGCATTGTGTCTACAAGAGCCTCACAATAAATTAGTCTGCTTTAGCAGAGTATTGGCTTTTTCCTGGAGTGATTAGTTGCCCCAGCTTTTGGATGATTCAGAATAACTTCCAGGACTCCTGCTCACCTCTGTCCTAGTCTACTCCTCATGCTGTTCTCTTTCTACCCAGTGGTCTTGCTGCTGCTGTCCTCCATCACCAATTGCTGCTTCTGATCCCTTTGCCCTGGTTCCTGATCTTGCACAACTGGCTCTTGATTTTATTCTACTTTCGTGGTTCCAACAGTGGTATGGTGCTATTGGGGTTTTGAATAGTGAAATACTATTCACATAACAAAAAACTGGTTATTTGGGGCACCTTGTAACTGAAATTCGAACAGTATTTATAAGACCAAATCTAAGACTTCTCTAGTCCCATGGTAAGCCCTGTGGCATCCTAAGTGAATATGAAGAATTACCCCATACTACTGTATATTACTACATGTTCAGCATTGAAAATATGTCCATGCTGTTGACTGCAGGTTTTACAGATAATTATCTGGCAGTCGATGAACATTAAATTCAGATTCACACACAGTTTTTTATCCTGCCTGTTGGTTATCTCTTCTTAAAATCTCTTCTACTCTCACAGTACATTTCCAGCAATGAGAAAATAAGTGGAGGTATGTGCTTAACTACAGTCAAGAGATGTAACTGGCTGTAATTCATAACATGTTGGAAGTGGTGCCACAGAAACTGCTGATTTTCAGCTCAAGAGTGATGACTCGTGGGAGAAAGCAATAACTCAAGAACAGCTGAGGTTGTAGCTGGTCCAGAGTAGTGAGGATCTGATACCTGAAAGCCCAATTCACACTTAGATGTGGTCAAGACTTAGGTCTTGATTCAGGCCTGCCTGGTGTCCATACCTTTGGCACAGAAATGCCCAGGAACAGGGACATCTGACCACCCACAACAGACACTGTCAGCAGTGAGGAAACCTCACAACCAGCACCTACATAACACCAGCCAGTGCCATGTTTTGGGAGTTCAAGCATGTTTAAAAGATTCAGAAACACCCTGCCACACAAATGCTAAGATTCAGATACAATAGTTGAGCTCAGATGACATATTTAATGAAAAAGAGGTATTGTAAGCAATGTTAATGACTGCTTTGTGATTTTCAGAGAATAGGCTCAATTGTTAATTATTATTGCATTTTTTATCCTGCGATATAATCTTTATTTTGCTGAAGTAAAATATGTGAAATACACAAATTTCTAATCCATAAATGCAAATTTATCCCTCTAACAGATAAAGGTCTGCTTGACTGCACTGACATTGTGCTCTGTACTATATTGTCCAATGTTATCCATTAATGCTACAGCATATTCAGATAGATAGACCTCTCACATCTTTGGATCTAATGTAAAAATTGGACACTTTCACTTCTCACACTGCCAAGATCCTTCCAGTCATGAATAACTTCAGATATAAAGAATTATCATCCTACCTCTTAAGATAATGATAACCTAAAAGGGTAAAAGGTACTGGGATTTATGTTTCCAGTTAGAACTTTTTAATAATGTGGGGAAATGATTTATTTGTTTTTTTTTCTTGTAAGTGCATATAACGATGTCTTGAGACAATGTTTTTTTCTGTAGATCAATTTGTCTCCTCCTCACATAATTCATGAAAAAGGCCTAGGCCAGCAATACTTTTTTTTTCTAATCTAGGCTGATCTCACCAAAATAAAAAAGTAAAACATTCTAACATCATAAGCAAGTTTTCCATTTACAGACCCCTCATGCTATTCAAATCCTTCTTCCCTGCAAGATAAGGGATAATCAATATTATAGAGTTCTCATATAGTGTTTGAAGTAATAATATTTCAAATCACAAAATCCATTGCACTTCAGGACAAAATAAGCTTTCAATGAGGTGTCAGTTATCATAAAATTAAATAATTAAGAGGGGAAAAAAAAAGGTTAAGATATAAGAGTTTTCTAATAAAGTCTGGATTCTATTTAGTTCTTCTGTACAAGAATAAAGTGACCTACAGCCATCATTTGGAATAGCTGGATAACTCTGGTAATCTTAATGCATAAGGCACCAAATGGATTTTATATGCAAATGATTCGATGCTGCTTTCTCTGAACAAGAAAAATCTCACATTCATGGCTTTACCTGTGGCACTCCTTTCTCTACAAATGGCCATGTTTTTGGCAGTGATGCACAAGCTTGAATATATGCAAAAAGGGGACCCTGAAAAAGCAAACTTCCCTCTTATCAGTCACAGTTCTTTCAAAGTCAGGGAAGAGAAATACCCACATTTCTTCTCTCACATTTTGACCTATATCAGACACTTCAGACATCACTTCAGCCCTTAGAATGTAAATGTTAGAAAATCCCATAACACAAAATAAGAGGCTAACTCTACACTGAACTGAACCACAACTCTAAGAAACATTAGCACGGGTTTCTCAACTACTTCTTTCCTTTTAGAGGGAAGAATTAGATAAGAAGCAATGGTAAAATAGCCATGAAAACTTACTACTGCTTAAACTGAAATGCAGCTACTCCTAAATGTTTACTTTCCAAAAACCAGTGAACAGTTCACAAAATTCACCTATGTTTAATCCTTTTAGAAGATAAATGTTGATGAAATGTATTAAATGCTAACTTCATATCAACAATAGAATATCAATAGAATGTTTTGGAAGGGCTCTTAAAGACCATATGAAATAAATATATGCAAGTCACTGTGCCCTGGAACAGGCTGTATAGAGAGGTTGTGGAGTTTCCCTCACTGGAGCTATTCCAGAACCACCTGGACACAATCCTGTCCACGTGCTCTGGGAGCAGCAATTGTCTGTTCTGGCATTTTCCAAGAGTGTTTGCATATTGCTGTTGTTCAGACACCATTTCTCAAAAAGAGCAGGAGAGGCAGCATGTCAGAACAATAAATATTTTAACAGGCCCTGAAAGTCAGAGCAAATGCATCGCAAATGGCTTCATCAAGCAGACCACATGAAAAAGAAATATATTATACACACACTGAATCCCAAATTGTTTACTGCATTTTCATTAGTCATTACTGAATTGTAAAATTTTACTATTACTGTGTTTGTTGTAAGTAGATTTAACTATTAAACAGTTTATCACTTGTTTTTGAAGAATGTGCATTATAACATGAATCTTTTATTATTGTTGAATTTAATCTATGGTTTATAATATGACTATTTTCTTACTGTTGAATTTAATCTATGGTCAGTCTCTGAGGGAAATTATTGCAAAGAACTACTCAGTTACAATCTCACTGCAGAAAGTTCAATGCTGTGGTATTACAGAGTGCTATAAAGTTCTAATCTGTTTGCATTTGATCTTCCTTGCATTCATTCTGCTTTGTTTTCAAGATTCTGGGATGGGTTTTGTTTGTTTGTTTTTGTTGTGTTGGGGATTTTTAACAAAAATCCCTATTTACAAAGGACTATAATTTCCAGGCAATTTAAGGAAAAGGCAATTTCAGAAATACGTATTTCAGGATGCCATACAGACACTATAATTTCCAGAAAATGGTACAAAGACAGACAAGTTACTTTTTGTCTTTCTACTCCAAATTATGTATGGTAACTTTGGTCATTTTCTTGTCATTTAAGACTACAATTTAGCACAATATGGCAATTAATATTTCCAAAAATATGGGAAATTCTAACTAAGCCAAGACAAAAATGACAATTCAGAAGCAAAGCACATCATACATTTTGGAGTGGACATTGCCGCTCAGCGATGGCCAAATGCTGCTGATAAGTGGATGTTCAAGAATACTAAATGCAAAATGAAGACAAAGTATAAATAAATAAATGTGTCATAGGTTTCTCTAGGCTGCCAGCAATACAGTAGTAGAGAATTTTAGAAAATAGTCACATCTCAATTATTACTCTGCTTGGAACAACTTCTACATTGCTAATGACAAGTTATAATATAAATATGAAGCACAAATACCCCAGATGTTGAAGTATAATACATACTGTAATTGGCAAGCTATCATTCTTACCCTCAGGAAGCCAAAACTCTAGCCATTACAACCATTTTCAGGAAACTTTCATTATTCCTGAGTGACTTAGGTGTTTCTGACGAGATATTCAGAACTTTTACTTCCCACACTTATTTCCTATGGCATCAACAGAAATTCCCAGAGAATTATTAGAAAGCAAATATGGAGGCATTGCAGTTTCCAGACTCACAGATTCCTGCTTGACCTGCAGGTCTTTAATACCATATTTTTGTCCATCAGATCATTCAAATATCTTTACATCTATACAGTATGTTGTTCTGATAAGTTCTCCTCCTGCCTAAAAGAACTTTCTTTACCCCACTCCTGCATAGCATTCTATCAAATTCATGTGTTATTACCTGCCTTCATTCCATTATGGGCATATTTTTTGATTTTTTTTAAGTCCTTTTTAATATCTAGGATATCAATCCCATCTAACCTGCACCATCTTTTATTTCACTTTATTAAAAGAAGATATCAATCTAAGAGATAGAGAAATAGCTATTAAGAATAGAACACAGAAAAATGACTGGGTGGATGGAGAAAGGATCAAGTCAGACATACACATCTGCTTTTCCCTGGCCTCTTGCCTATAAAGAGCCCAAATCCCCATTAGCCCATTATAGCACATAACCTCATGAATTTCCTGGAGCAGAGATGATACTGATACTTCTTTATGAAGTGCCAAAGAAGTGTAAATAAGTGTTACTGTCTGTGTTGCAGCAACAATACTGTAGCTGTCAACACTTCCAGTCTTGGCTAGCTCTCCTTGAAAAGTTATTGGACACTAAACAAGAAAACTTAAAATGAATGGCTGTAAAAGGAAAAAGAAGTTGACCAAAATGAGACTATAGCCTCATGGCAAGGGACTGTGAAGTATTTCCTAGCAGGAGTTTTGCTCTGTCAGCCCTGATGCATGATGTTTATATGGGGTTTGATGGGCAGGCTGCACAGGACTGCCACAGAAAGCACTGCTTGCTCCTGTGTGAGTACAGCACTGAACAGAGTCTTTAAGTTATCCCAAAGACTTCCCAAAGGGCAATTCACAGAATACAGCCTTTTTCAAATACACAAAATCTTACCCTAAATAATACCAAAAGGAGAAAAGAAAATATTTTTTTTATCTACTGTAAGAGCTCCAGTGATACAACTCACAATGGATGAGACAAATCCTGCATTCCAGCCAAGAGTGACTGCGAAATCAAACTCCTACACACCTCTAAAAGCCATTTTATCATTCCATCCCATGTACCTCAAAGACTCAATCCCTCAGCAAAGAGGCCATAAGACAGCAGCTTTAGTAGAACTTCTGATCAGTAATTGATCTCTTGTATTTTGTAAGATTCATACTTGATGCCTGAACTAGTTATTGCTAGAATTACCTCAGACACATGAATTACACTAGGTATGATCAGTCACTTTAGAGGAAAAAAATGTACCTTCTTTGCTTTCTGGGTTATGTCAAGGGTGACAAACCTATCGAAATATTTTTGTAATTAACATGCTTCAAAGTACAACTTAGCACCCTTCATTATGTATTACGAGGAGACCAAGACCAGTCTTTTTGATTTTTGAAAGATGGCAGTGCAAAAGATGTAGTTATTTAAAAATACTTTTTGCTACTGAAAAACAAAATGGAATAATAAAAACTAGATAATCTGCCAGAACACAGTCCTACAGAACCCCATCTGATCACCTAAAATGTCTTACATCCAAAGGGCCATGCAAAAAAAACAGACACTCTTACAGTTCAAAAAACCTGAGAGTTCACAATTTATTATTTTTTTAACTAAATACACTAATAAAAAAAAAACACACAAAAAACTAGTTATTCTTAGTCTCTTAGGTTTAGGATCAAAGACTAACTAGATATTTGGCCAACCCATTTCCTATCACTTTGTGTGATAACAAGGAAAAAAATGCTTAGAAGGAAAAGGAAACAGAATGGGTTATGGCATCCCCAGGAATGATGAAGGTGGTAGATTAATGGGGGGAAAAAAACATCTTGATTATGAACTAATGAAATTTACTAAACTAGGACTTTTTTAACATCAGAGAGAAATAAAGAGAATGCAGGAGGCATACAAAAATCCTATTTATTAATCCAAACATACAGAAGAGGTGGGATATTACTGATGCAGTGATTGTGTGGGAACAGTTATGGCATAATCCCTTCACAAGTCTCTATTTCACCAGCCTTGAGCGTTTCTATTTTCTATCCATCATTTTCTGACTGTCTGTTGGTTTGCTTCTTAACTCAAGCCTGCACAGGATAATAGGCTACAATTACATTAACCGCCTTTCATCTCAGTTTGAATTAAATTTGTTCTGCATGCCAGCATGAAAATCTGTCCCCAGTCATTTTGCTTAAGTCAAAGAATAATAAACTCTCTCAGTCCAATAATTTAGCCAATGGTTTTATATTATGAAATATTTTTTAACTGAGAGATAGTATCAAAATTAGTATTTAAGAGGATTCAGTTACCATTTTTGTCAGTTATATGTACATATTCTGCATAATAGAGTGATTTTTTAAATATTTAAAATACAATCCTTTCTTTGGTTGTTTTCATATTCCTAAGGTTTTTCTTCTCACTTGTTTTCTGACTAGGCTTCTAAGTTATGCACAAGTTATCCTATAATCTGCAACATTAACCATCACCTAGAAATGCAAAATAGTTTAATGTCAATTGAAAAAGAATTCTGGTGAGTGAAATGGCCCATCATGTCAGAAAAACAAAGTACTTGCTACATTTTCCATAAATAAGAGAAAGAAATCAACTGAGAGTACAGTGGGGAGATGCACTCTGAGGTGATTCCTCTTTTGGGACTATCAGAGTGGAAAAAAAAATCCAATTAATTCACTCGCCAACCATTCCAAGTTTCTCTTCTGGATTTTTGTTTTTAAAGAAAATAAAACTGCAATGACCCTCTGATTTCAAAGTTCTACTTCAGGAATCGCTTTAGAGAAGTGTCTTGAGCACCACATCAATTTTGAAATGGCAGAATTTTTTATAAGCAATCTTTAATTTGTTGATTCATAATATTCACATTATTCATAAGAATGAGCGCACATTCAAAAGGCAAAATATTAAATTGACAAACACCTAGTAAGAAACAAACAAGAATTGTGAAATGTTCTGTTTTAAAAACAACATGTGCACCATGTGACCTACTGCCCTACAGAAGAAAATTTTGATAATCAGGTTTGGATTCTGGAATCAGGAAGCAGAACTTTCTGTAAGGAATATTCACAAATTTTAGCTATGAATGCTAAATTTGCAGAAAACAATGTATATACAAAATGTCACCTGGTGGTTTTTATTACAGTGTGCTAATAGAATGCATGACAATTTATTGTATTATGAGCATGCAGAATATCAAATATGATACATTATTCAGAAAGACAGAAAGCTGGATATATCTGAAATAAAGGTCAATATATCCACTGAGAAGGAAGAAGATGTATTAGAATAATATTTCTGTTGTACTACTGAATGCTTCTTTTCCATTTCCAGGCTTGTATATAACTGGAATAATTCAATTAGAATTTCTACCATGTTTATAAAAAAGCTACATTAGTCAGCATTTATTTCATTCTTTCTTTTCCCTGTTAAAGAAGTATTGTTTGCTGAATATTCATTGTAGTTTATTTTAAGGCCAGTACTTAAATGACACCTGTTGCAGAAAATTTCATTTGATACAAACATAATAAAAACAAGACACAAGAGATTCTTAAGCTGAGGAAATTGTGACTGAGAACACATACAGGGTATTGATTCATGGGTTCAAATATTTCAATTAAAAGAATCAACCTCCTCTGGCATAACAACCAAGTCTAAAAACAGCCTGTAATGACATCAGAACTTTAACCACATAGGAATATTCTAAGAACTTTGAGTAGATAGTGAAAAACTGGCCAATGAAACTCTAAAAAACTGAGTGCAGAGAAAGTTTCAATAAAAGTTTCTGAAGGACAAATGTCAAACCACTTATTAAATCATACATTTAGCTATTTTCCAAAAGTGTAAGAACAAAAGCAATACAGTAATGACACAGGAAAGGCTTCATGAAAGTCAATGACAAAAAGACAAGAGAATTAAGAAAACATAAATATCCTGAAGTTCTTTTTTTCTTTTTCTACCCTAAAAACAGGGTAATGCATTTAATTTTACACACATCAGGTGATATAAATAAAACAGAAAATAAAATGAGAAAAAAAGCCTACAATACAACCCAACAAAAAATGCATTTTCCTAAAAAGAAAAAACTTTCACCAATAATGGATTTACATAATTCCCACTTATGGACCTCAGAGTTATTTAACTTACACGTGGTTGGCACTGAATAGCAGTGGAGCTGTTCATCTTTTTACCACATCTTCTTTTATTCACAAATACAAAGGAGGCAATCCTTCTGTTCAACATGAAGGATTGATTTATTTATTTTTCATTTCTTACAATCACTATTTGTCACCTTCAGCTTTACCTTTCCTCACAAAAAAAACCCCTTTCTTTACCAAGCAAAGAAAACACCTAAAAACATAATAAAGAGAAGTAAAATGAATGAGTGAAGAGAAGCAAAGTATCAGGAGTGAAAAAAACTTATGGACTTGTTTTGTGAAACTCATGCTGCTATCCCAAATGTGACATTTTACAATTAGCCTCCCAAGAGCAAAGGAAATGAAAGTAAACTGTATGTTCCCAATTCTCACTAAACCAAGGGAATATCCCCTCTTAAACCTAAGGAGCAAAGTGTTATCATGTATTAAAATATTTCTCTGAATCAGGGGCCAAATCTGTGATTAAATCAAGACTCTACGTAAGAGAGGATAAAATGACCTAAAGAAGAACAAGATTAGATTTTGTAGCAGCTGTTAGAAAGTAATTGCTGCCCTTATCTCCTTATGATCTTGTAAGAACTCATTTCCAGGACAATTTTATTTTTTTTTTTAAGTCTTCTTTATGAAATCTGATTTATTAAATCTCTTTCAGCCTATCTGACTGTTCCTTTACCCTTTAATTCTTATCACTTCTCTGTGAGCAGCCCAAAATCTTTTCTTCCAGGACAATGAGCCCTTTTTGACACATTCCGTATGTTGCTTTGCCAATCTCACTGCTCTTGCTTTGGCCTCCTGCTGTAATACAGCATTCCTAAATTTATCTTTGCTCTGTGCAACACTGAGAAAAAAAAGTGTTGTGGCAGATCAAATTTTCAAATGTGATTATAAGTTTGCTTTGATTCTAAATCAGACTCCTGACACTATTTAAAACAGCTTTCCTAGCTAAGTTTTTACTTTGCCTTCTAGTACTTTGTTCTTTTCTTAAATTGCTGAAAAAATCCTTTTTTGTAATATAAAAATAATAGATAGAGATGGAGAACTAAATCTTTAAGTCGATCCTTCTGAAGTGATAATCTAAGCCACTCAGGCTCCACTGCTGAAGTTTAGCACATCATCAGGTCCTTGGATTGATTTATGGCCTTGTAATCAAGCTCCCCAGCCCCATTATCTAGTCAGCTGATAAATACCACTTATTTTTCAATACATCCACAAGAAAAAAAATTAGAAAGCTCAAAGCATGCAAAGGTTGTGCAGCTTAATTTATATTTTATATTTTCTAGTGCTGATTATTCGCTACAGAAGAAGAAAAGAATAAGGAAGCATTTTTAATATTAAGATATTCTTATCCTTCAGCTGGTGAGTACAGATAGAATTGGTCCTAAATTATTTCTTCTTGCCTTATCTGTTATCATTCACTGAAAATACCTTGCATGTGATGGAGAATTTACCTTTTGGATCAAATGTTGTGAGTTTGCATTACAAGAGGTGAAACATTATATATACTTTTCAGTAATGTTTATTGTAACTTACTGTCTTTCCAAGTTTTTATTATTTCATGTCATTCACATGACAATGCAGGCTAAGAATGAAGGCAAAGAAAAAAGGATGTTTATGCAGGCACATGTGCTTATGCATGTTCTGCCTGCAGAATTAATTATCCCAGGTAGTCTATCTCCCAAGTTTTAAACAGGAAAAAAAAATATTCCTCCTAAATAGACAAAGCTTCAGCAAGGAAGAATATCAGTACAGGGTATCACAATAGATTTCAGTGACCAAATAAAGGATTGGAGCTCACCCACATTTCTGAAGCAGTGTAATTTTCACAGCCGCCTATTTTCCCTTGTGTTAATAAAGTACAACTCACATACCTACAGTTTTCTAAGCAACTCTGAAATGTTGCATGCAGTCCCCTATCTACCCAACCATTCCAAGAATGGAATTAATATTCCACTTCAGTTACACATCATTCATGCAGGAGTGGCACAAAAAGCTTCTCTAGCACCACCAGTACTTGGGAGGTGGGGAAGGATTGGAATGTGGGTTCTGCAACAAGTGTCCAGAAAGGGCTGAGATGGAAAGATGATTCAATATAAAAGAAAACCTGCTTGACTGGCAGATGTCTGCACATGCAGCTGCAGCAGAATGCAAGTTTGTTTCAGGCTCCTCAGGATGACGAATCTTTAAGCACAATTTAGCGCTGTATAATTGATGTGCACAGTCTACATAATTATCAGAAACTTCATGGAAAAAGAAATGAGGACTAATGCATTTCTCACTCCCATGTCTTAATACCAAAACACATTTCTTGGTTCTGTCTGTGCATAGCTTTAATCTTCTGTGTGCATTCTTCTAATACTCTTGGCAACTACTGAAGCAATTTAAAACTAATAACTGGC
Source organism: Parus major (assembly GCF_001522545.3). Lineage (NCBI taxonomy): Eukaryota > Metazoa > Chordata > Aves > Passeriformes > Paridae > Parus > Parus major. The sequence goes on along the minus strand of NC_031775.1, from coordinate 26,977,308 downwards.
ACACAATGTGAAACAAAACGTCCTAACTTTGAAACCAGAAATATAACTATTCCAGCTAAATTTTCATCTATATGTAAAGGTATGCAATTGACTGAAAGAGGAAACAGAAAATGAAAATGGCAGTAGGAAGAGGCATATTTCATCATTAGAGACCATAAGAGGAAAAGAAAAGCAATCTTTCCATCACCAGGAGATTTCTATCAAATAGTGTCTTTAGTACCCACCTGACCTAGCCTTTTGTTATTGCTCTATAAAAATTTCTTTTCTTCCCTTTCTCAGTAAATAAAATATATGAATATCACAAGCTGAAGTTGATGGATATATCTATCAGTGGGTTTTCATCACAATGTAGCTTCATTTCTTTTAGTTATTTGTAAGGTTTTGAAAATAGATTTTAAAATAAAAACAGGGTGTGGTATTTTGAGCAAGTTGAGCACTGAGCAATCCATATCAAGCAAGATAAAGAGACACTATTGCAATTCCAAACTCAGCTTTGTATTGATGGTGCTCTGAGCTCTCACACTGGTATTTTCTTTTCCCATTGCTACCTCTACACTTGCACTTCCTTAATGACAAATTGATTAAACCAGATGTCTATTTCAACTTTAACAACTCTTGTACCAATTACTAATTACCATACTAATGGCCTATCAGATGTGAATTATAAGCCCAGCTCTAGGCTGCACAATGGATACTATTTTATCTGAGAGTTAAGAATTGAGAATAATGAAGGGATTTTCAGCAGCTTTGAAAAATCACAAGAATTTTAGATCTGCTGAGAAGAATTTGAGATTCAAAAAACTTGTTTTTTTAAATTCACAATTTAAAAATAATTAAATGTTTGGATTACTACATACATTGAACTTGTGCACTGATAATAAGGGAAATGTGGGTACTTTGGATGGATCTACCTTAGAAAACTGCTTTCCTTTCAAATAAAGAGTGTGTCTTCCAGAATGCATTGACTTGGATAGCACAAGCCCTGACAGCACAGAGCACTCCAGCCTTTGCTCAGTCCTCATCAAAATTACATCATCAGCTGGCTGCAATAAGCAGCAGCAGCAACACAACTATTTTAGAGGCACTCAACACCCACTGTAGTACTCCAAACCTGGTTTTCAACAGGAAACAAACTCTACAATAGCTAATATTTTCAGTTAACTGTCAATAAAATCAGTATCAACCTCAAATCATTCAATTTGATTTCTTTTTTAAATGCCAAACTTAATACAGATTCTATTGAAAAACTATTTTCATTGTAAATTCTCCTTGAACATTTTCTCTGCCCAGCTAAAAAAAGAAAGCCTGGAGTGCAAGAGGACTGTATTATATCAGTTCAACTCAGGAAAAAAAGTGTTGGTTAAATTCCAGCTCACCTCCCATTCCATATAGATTTTGAATTTTCCACACAGCAAAATAGTAAGTGAAATAGTTATTTTGACATGCAATATCCTAATGCTTTATTTTATTTGTATAGTGTCCTGATAATTCAAGAGAAAAGTATTCTGATGTAATTCCTATATATACTTCCCATTGGATTTAATTACAAAGTTATTTTATAGCTTTCCAAAAAATCCATTTTAATAAACTTCAGACTACATTCAATCAAGTATCTCAGAAAATTATGGATATTAATAATATTCAAACATATTAAATATAGATCAGATCAAATAATCACTCATTTGTATCTAAAAGGATTTTTCCTTAAATTAAAACAGAAAAAATATTTTCAGTCATTTAAAAAGCATAAGTGCTAATAAGTGCTATTCATCATTTACTAAGAAGTGATGCTTTGTGCCTCACTAATTGATGTCATTTCAGAAAGAAACAGCTTTATTTAAAAAAAAAAATATAGCACACCCAACTAAAAATGGAAAAGGGGAGTTTTGGGGGACAGCCAATACTATTTAATAAGCTCACCACAGAATCTTACCTGTCAAAAATCTCAAAAAAGGTCAGAATTTACATGAACATGCAAAATATACTATTTTCAGAAACAGCTGGGGTTCCTTTGAAATCATCTCAATTTTACAGATCACTTTCAAATGAGAAGGAACTGCATTATCTGTCTCAAAACTCAATATAGCTGTGGCCCACAACAATTTTTACTTGTTTGTCTCACAAGTGGAGTTTCTAGTACTGAGTAGTTGAAGTCCAGCAGCACATAATGAAATACCAGTTTTGTGTACTGAAATCAATGTCTGTAACTAAATCATAATTCTCTTTACAATGTAACTCCATTCTCCCTAAACTTCATCCAGCCAAACCTCATTTGTTCTGATAATCAGTTAAGGAAAATGAACCAATTCTCCTTTCTCTCTAATAAAACACTGTAGAAAAATCCTACTAGATACTCATTACAGTGGTATCATGAATGATTCAGGGAAAGAATTTCATGAATTTTTTTACTAGATATATTTAATTGCTTCTACAAGAGAAGGTTAAGTAACTATTTTATCCTTGGTGGAAACCACAGAAGAAAGGAAAAGCTATACAAAGAAGTTCAGAAACAGTTAATACATCTCCAGATGTAGCAATCCAATAGTCCATCAGTATAGACTGACCTTACCCTAAATTGAAAACTATTTAAAGTAACCTATTTGCTTATCAAACAACTGAAAACTGATGGTTTTATACAGCAAAAACAATTGTGGGTTTTTTTTAATAAAGGACATTGATGAAGGGCACAGCAATACTGCTGTTAAGTCCTTTTTTTCAGCTATTTCCCTTCTCTCTTTTGGGGGCATGTCAGAAATGCTTTGGCTTTCCTCCTCAGCTCTTTTCCAGCACGAAGGACCACCAATGATACATAACATTTTGATAAGCCATTTTTAAAGATGATCTGTATCTCTTACAGTAACCAAGATTCCCTAAGAAACACCAAAAAATTAAAAACACTCTGACACCACTGATTCCTCAAATGTTTATATATACTAGAAGTGACCAATGTTTGTGCATCATGAAAGCAAAACTAATAAAATATGTCAAATTCTTTGTTCTAGATACCAAGTCCATAAAAAACTGTACTAGCAACATTTGTTTTCTGAAAGATGATCACCTTGAAAAAGTTTGTCCTCCATAAAGTTTTGTAGGACTGTTTACTCTCAATTTATTTTTTTTTTAATCTCCTTAAATATTTGCCTTCCACAGAGGTAGTGTCACTTTCCTCCCTTCTGCTCCATAGTTAATTGTCCAAAGCTCACTGCAGTAGCAGCAGCCAGCAATAATAATAATGATGCAAAGGGTTGTTACTGTAACACAGCATACAATGAATTTAATCAGTTACAACCAAGCAGTATATAGTAGAATTTTATGAAAAGAACTCCCTGAAATATCTGTTTTGTCAGTCACAACTTAGCCAAAGGTCTTTTTTTTCTGATGACAGCAGGATGAGTAGCCAGAAAAGCCAACAGTTATTTTTTTTTTTTTCCTTCTATAAAGTGAATGACTTATCCTTAACTAAAACAGTAGGGTCAACCAACTTCATACTCTGCTGGAAATCTGTTATTTCTCCCTGTCTGCAGAGTAATTCACAGATCCTACCCATGGCAATTTCTGATTTGTGAGATTAATTACAGCTCCAATGAACAATGACAATTCATAATCCAACTCAGCAACAGAATAGAACAGAACTGAAAGCAACTGAAAGAACAGAATATAATACTAATGGTTAACAAACCTAGTGAGCATGATAATCAAGCTGCATGTATTTGTGTTTTGTGGAGTCCCCAGCATTATATCTGGACAGAAAGAACAGACTATAGTGTTGGGGGTATTTGGCTCATGCAGGTGAGGAAAGACAAATGCCTGGTAGAGCCATATATTGAAAAGAAGTTTGTCTCCACTGTCAGCAGCCTCCAGTAAGTGGTCTCTGGAATCTGAACACTCTCTTGGCTGTTGTACAAGAAATTCTCCAGTCTCCTTTTTCATTTTCTCCAGGCAGCAATGCCAGGAGATGGTGTAACTGCAAACACCTCTCCCCACTGGGCTGGTACTTTACAAGAAGAGTTGTTCATGCTGAGCTCTGGCTTACGTGACTTACATTACTCAGCATCCCTAACTCTTAACTGAGTTCCAGTCCTGGCCACAGAGAAGCAGCCCCAGGTGCCTCCATTGCACACCCTGACAGATGCAATGCAGCAGAGCCCCATCATTTTCAACTGCTTGAACTGGGGTTAAAAAAGACAACCTCAAATTTTAAGTCTCTGCAATCTATTCTGATCCTGTCTGAGAAAAACCACTGGCTATGCAGATAAGTGCAATTCTGCTTTAAAGATAGCCCAAGGCAAGATGTAAAGCCACCCAATCCACAAAGCCCTTTGACCTTCTTTCTAAAAACAAGCACAGAAACTGAAGCTACAACTTTGCTGGGTAAGAAAAAATCAGACTCAATAACAAAGCAATTTTATGGCAGTCAGAACCTCCCTTTCTCTCTTCCAGTAACTCTTCCATGGGGCACAGTCTATGCTTGTTTCTCTTTTTCCTGTTTGAGTAAACATCAGCATCACTCCCACTCCTAATCTCATCTCAGTCCAAACTCAGTACATAACTAATTAAAGGCAGAATAAGTGTCTTCCTCCTATATTTAGCTTTAAGTCTTTATGAGTCTCTTTCAGACATGAAGAATATGCAAACTTATCTATTCTTTTCAGCTGTGCTATTATTCTATTTTAATAAAAATAGCATCTAGAAGCATTACCTTAACTGTACATCCCTAGACAATTGACACTTTGCACCAAAAATTACTAGCATTTTATATAAAGAGGTTTGCCTTACAACAAATAAAGCTTGAGCACTGGAATTCAAAACAGGTCACACTGGCATGGGATCTGTGAAAGGCTTGGGCAGCCTGCCCTGTTCCACTGCTTCACTGATATAACCTGCACTGAGCAAAATAGATTATTCAAATGCCAGTCACTGAATGACATGGCCATGGCACTGGAGGAACAATTTTTAAGAACAAGAGATTCACTTCTTTTGAAAGAAAATCCAGCATTATATATGTTTCAAATAGGAAACCAAAACTATATTAATTAAATCTCTGTCCAGCACACATACAAATGTAAACAAATTGAGCACAAGAGACAAGGACACTGCTTGCATTCCTTCTTTAGCCAATTTTTTTTTTTACAATTGCAGAATTTTAAATATTTTTTTAAAATTTTTACAATTTTTTTACATTTTTTTTTTTTACAATTGTAAAAAAATACCTGATTTGCTCTGAACTTACCATTTTTGGAGTTAGCCTGAAGAGGTAGTCATGACTATAAAAAAATCTTAGAAAACAACTAAAGCCCAGTGGTGAGAGGATTCTCCTTTCCTGAACTTGCCAAAACAAGAAACATTTTTATATATGTGCATACAGTCAGTTACGGAAGATCCTAACTTAGAAGCCAAAGCAAAATTACTTTATTCTCATGAAAGAGAAACTCTCATTCCCATCCTGCTCCCCACTTCCCAGACAATTAGTACTAAAGTCAGGAAGATAAAAGGCATATTTCATGGGGACAGAACACAACCAAGTCCCAAGGTAAAAAGCTCTCTGCAAGGTGCTCAGCAGCTTCTCCCTCAGCCACTCACTGTCACTTCTGCTCTGAGAGCACTTTCTTCTAGGAATGATACAAGACATTCCAACACTAGTTCTTTATTTCTGCAAAACTGGACAACTTCTTGAATAAAATGTAATGTTTGGAAGTAATAATGCTTACAAAAACTGTTCTTTCACTTACAGAGAGACTGCAACTCTGAAAAATCCCAGAGAGCCTCATGAACTTTACATATAATATACTGAATATACCATATAATATACTGAATACACTGAGCCTACTGCAGAACAAAAACAACAGCAACAACAAAAAAATCAACACAAAGGCCAAGAGTGACATATAATACTGCCAAAACCTGCATTTTCCTTTTCTTCAAATTTTGGATCTCAAATGTTTCAAGTGCCTTCTGAGGGTTTGAGGCACTAGAGTACATTTGGGTCATGTTCTGAAGTTTTGTATTAGACATATTGCTTAAATGAAAGCTGCAATTTAAGAAAAAATGATTGATGCTAGCAACATGGATTAAAAGAAAAAATATCTGAAATCCTTGAAACATCTGACAATAATTACTACATGTAGAGCAGTAAATGAGTACATTTTAAACATAAATGTACTCATAAATGTTGAAGTAGGAGTTTTATTTTATTGTTCTCCTTAGAAAGCTAATGATCCAGCTCTTTGAGAACCAGCTGAGGGCACAAACCTGTCCTTACAGAGGCAAGATGAAATTTTCAGGCAGTTAAATAGGAAGAGAGGCAGTTGCTAAACCCACCAACAGCTACATGACAGATTTTGCTGTAATTCTCCTCCAATCATCACAGGTAATGGAGTAACATGCATTAGCATGTCAAAGTTTTCTCTTAAACTGAAAACTCAAGGGCTGGACTCAGCATGAACAGGTAGAAAACATCTCCTATCAAATACCACCAAATATGCAAAACTAATGGTGGAATATTATCAAATTATAGAAATAGGGGGGGAAAGTGTTGAAATCAGGAGGAAAAAACACCAAAATGCTGTTCCTGTAGTAATTTAAACCACTAAATATTATACTTTTTAACTTTACTTTAGAAACCCACCAACCACCACAGTAACCAGTATTAAATGTATTATACCCTCAATCAGGAAAAGAAAGTTTCCCAATAAAATAAGGGGATTTTTTATTAAATTTCCAGCAAAAAGAATTCCTTTTGGTCTATTTGGTTTTGGGATTTCTGTGTGTGTCTCTGATAAAGGAAGTTCAAATCAAGTGAATTCATTATATGATTGCTGCCAATTCTTGCCCTACTGGAGAGCAGCGAGAGAAGCTCTGTGTGGAAATTGGGAAAAGATTTACTCTGCTATCTGCAAATAAAGCTGCATTGATATCAATAGAATGGTGAATTTGACTCATAACCCAGTATATCTTAACCTGCCTTTCCATCTGGTAAGAGGAATTATACCATTCTGTGGAGGGAAATTATACAGAGGAGTACGGCTGGATATTTTAAAATCTTATGTATAGCAGACTATCAATAAGTGCTTATTTTTTATGCACAGATCCTTACATTATTAAATAGCTATTTAAAGCTTACATACAGGAAAGAGTTTTACCAAATAAACACCATATCTTTTTATAAATAAAATAGTATTTCTTCCACTTTTACAGAAGAACTATGTCTAAGAAATTAATGGTGTGGGCATCTATAAGAACTAAAATGAGCAATAAATTTTATAATCTTGAATTTATCCTTCTTATAGTATATAAAATATACTATGAAATGTGAGATTTAAAATCATACTTTTCCCCCAGTATTTTCCTTCCAACTAGTAGTTCTTCAGTACAGAAGTTTTAAAGCCAAATTTTAGCTCAGTTCTTACATGGTGATGACAAAACCTACATACACATCCCCGAGGAAGGCTTGCACTACTAAAACCTCTTAAAGAATTATTTAATTACTCACTTAATCCCATCCTTTTCATATTTTTCTTCCTTGCTTGCAGCGAAATTTCTCTCATTTAATATCAAAATTTGAACTTTGAAACATCTCATCAGCATATTCTGCACATTCCCACAAGCCTATTCCCTGAAAAGTTCCCTGTGTATAATCCTGCATATGGATACACCAAAACATATTGAATTTTTAAAACCTCTGTTGACAGAATTCTATGAGAAAATAAAATCAGCAGCTAGTAATCAAATCTTAGAAAAAATTAGATTTTAAAACTGCCTCAAAGCAATAGTTTTCTCAAAAAAATATGGTTTAAGTCACCATGGTTTTCCTGTTACTATCAATCACATATTTCATTTTCAAAAAATTAAGGGGAAAACCAAGAATCCAAGTATTTTAATTTGTATCTGTTTTTAATGTTTACAGTCTAGTTACTTAGAATAATCAAACCATTCCAGGAATTTCCTCAGTATTAGAAGACTACTAAAGGTTTTTACCAACTGAAACTACCAACTTAACAGCAGCAAAAATACTAACATTTGAAAAATATACAATCATGTGTCATTAAAGAAATACTGTAAAACAAAATGCAAATCTGCGCTCCAAACTGCTTTACCAAACTAATTTTGATTTCAAATGACACTGTGCTTCATGCCATCCAACAGCACAACTAAGAAATGAATAAACTCGGAGATGGATATGCTAAAAAATACATGAATAAATAAAAAAATAAAATAAATAAGATCTTCCATAAAAGCACAGAGTTGATAAGGTAGGGATGGAAAAATAAAAGAAAAAGTGCTGTAAACTTTCCCAGATTTCATAAAAACTCTGCCCACAAGGCATGGTGTGTAACGTAACACAGAGCCCTGCAGCTATGACTTCTTAATCAATAGGATTCTTGACAGAAATATAAATCTAACTTTCTCACTGAACAGCCAGAGGTTGGAATTTTCATTGAAATCCTTATTTTAGCAAACCACAAGGTTGTAGGTTTGCTGCTGAGATTGCTCAACAGCCTAACTAGTAAGTAGCAAAAAAAACCCCAAACATTCATCCAGAGCAATGGAGAACAGTATCCCCAATTTGAATCAAGTTTTAGATGATTTATACAGAATATAATAAAGTAATAAATACAAGGAAAGCACTGAGCTGATTCAAATTTCTCCTTATCTTCTAGATAATAACTGCATATATATCTTATGATACATTCAAGAGAGGTTATGAGTGTACAAATGATTTTTAAAGAGGAAATAGTTTTCTATTTTTTTAAGCATAATACAAAATAAATCAAGTTCATATTCTTCATATGAAGTTTAGAATGAGTATGGGACTGCATTCAGTGATGTATTAGTGATTGCTTTTAATTTTTTTCATGTTCTTCATTTCCTGATGTTCTAAAGGAAATAGTTAAAAAAGATTTGATTGAAACTTCCACACATTAATGGATCAGTCTCTCAAACCAAGCATCAGAGTAAAATGACAAATTCTAAACATATCATTTGATGATATCCTCAAACTCAAAATCTGTGGTTATTTGTTTGAGTGCTTATGAACCCAACAGATGTGAATCTCACAATCTGAAGTCACAGCCAAATAAAATAAAATTGAAAATGGCTTCGGATTTTATTTAAAAAAAAAAAAAAACAACAAAAAAAACCCCAACACTTAAACTATCAAATGTTTTAACACCAGAGCTTGCCCTGGACAAACCTTTGGTTTGTGTATGAATCTAAAAGGGGAATGTATTATATGTGACTAAAAAAGGGATTTCTTAGTCTTAAAGTGTAATTTTAAGTTTCCTCTTGAGAAGTCAAAATTCCAATTTCTGTTTCATCTGTGTTGTGCAATTGCTGTAAATTCTGACCAGGTAAGTCTACAATGAGGAAAACCTTTTCTAGTTCAATAAGTGGAATAAAAGAACCTTTCAGGATAGACAAACTCGGGACAGCTGACTGACACAGCTGAGCAGCACAACCAATCATCTGAAACAAAAGTCCCAAATCAGAGTGGAGAAAACAGTGATGAAACAGACACAGGACAAAGGACAACAACAACCACAGAGATACATGAAAAACAGGCTGGGGTGAAGGCCTGCAAAGGAGTGCCTTATGTGGAGGGTAGTCAGTAAAGAATTGGCATTTTCAGCACAGAAACTGTTTTCTGTGGTTCCAGTGTTAGGAAGAACAGAGGAAAAAATTGTTGGGGATTTTTCTTCCTGTCCTTTGTATAGTTAGAATGGCATGAATGCAAGTCCATAGCTGGTAGCTGGTAATCAGATCACTCATTAACACCTAGAACTGATTAATTTGGCACAAAAAAAGGGAAAAAAAGACTTCTCAGTGAAGACTTAATTCTGAGCTTAAAGATATTATCATTCCAGCTTTTGTCATGATAAAATTTCACCATTTAGTTGTAATCTTGATTTCTCATCTCATCCTGAGAGTCTTCAATTAGCTGGACACAAAATCCCAGAGGTAGCAGGGGAAGGGTAGAGCTGCCAGCACAGCTCTTTCTCACGGATATACACAGATCCTCTGCATCAGAAATTCTTGTTTCTTTACAATTAATCAAGTGAAGTGTTAAGGGTAGGATCCAAGCCAGCTCATTGGGTGTATCAAAGACAAATTCACAGTCCCAGTGTAAGTGGATGTGCTGTGCCAGGCAGAGCAGGAGGACCTGGCACCTCTCCCTGCTGGGGAGGAGTTACCTGGATTCATGTGCCTTTTCCCCACTTCCAAACAACACTGCTAAGTTTGTTGGCAAATACTACTAGAATGATTATAACTGCAAAATGAATAAGGTTCTATTAAATAATGCAGTGTACCTGATAGAACAGACTGAAAGAAACATCTTTAACTATAAGGCTATTCACAGTTAACTTCAATGTGTTATTTCTCCTACTTGATAAGTTTTACCACTTCAGTATTTGATTGTTTTTAGTAATCCATTTGTTATGAAAGTGCAAACTCTTCCTCTAAACACAAAAAAAAAGCTATTCCAGTGCAAAAAAAGAAGACTTTCCATGACAGGCCTACACATTCCTATAGTCTCAGTTTTATGATGTGGGAAAATGTCTAAAACACCTTAATGAGGTTCCAAAACCCTAAAATTTGAATAACTGTAAATTCCCATCAAGATAACTGACAAATATAATGAATGTAATTACTAACTCATGTCTATTTTTTTCTTACAGTAATATTTTAAAAACTTAAGAGAAAGGAAGACAAATAGAGGTAATCCTCCAGTTTGTTCTTGGAAACAAAATGGATTTTTTAGATGTCTTTAGCATCTTCAGAAGATTACTAATATTTGTGATGTAATTATTTAACAAAAGCCTAAGTAACAGTGAAATTTCCTGAGAAATGTAGGGAACACTATATCCACCACTAAAACATTAGCAGGTCAATCATAAAACTCAGTAGGAAAACAAGGATGTGAAATGGGGAAAAAAGTGATTATTCATTAATCAAGGATTGCAATAACTTTAGGCTACATTTAATTGTACTCACAGTTGACATTGGTCTCCTTTGATTCCCTTTGTTGTGCAGAAACACTTTCCTGTTTGCATGTGACAGATATTTGCATGTCCACTGCATGTGCAAGCTGTTAAATCAAAAAGGAAAAGTAAGATTTCCTCTTTACTTTTTTCACGTTTTTTCATACTTTACTTGATAACTAAATGAATATTCATAAATTTTAATACTTCATCCCAAACATACTTCCTACAAGCTGTATTGAAATATTTACCTATTACTACTTCATTTATATTTTTCAGAAAAATTCACTCACATATCACTTACTTTATTTTCTGCAGAGTTAAAAATTATTCAAGTGTCACTAGAGGGTCTCCTCTACACCTTAAGTAAAAGCAGTTTGAGAAAAGCCATTAAAACCCACCATTCAATGTGCAATACAGAAAATTATTCATCATTTTCTATACAGGGTGAAATCATGATCAATGACAAAAGCAATGACAAAAATCCATTTAGATAGAAAAGTCTAATTAAAGTATTATTGAAGATGTTTGGTAAAAGACCTAATATAATTGGAATTCTTGCTTTTAAGACAAAAGTGAACAAAAAGATATCTCTGAAACCATTTGAACAAAGATGGAGTAAGCACTACAGGTAGCCCACAAGAATTTTCTAGAAGCAGGAAACAGACAACTTGAAAAGCTCCTGAAATCTGAATTGAAGGGGAATCACAGGAACATCATCATCACTCCATTCCACTTTAAGGCTAAAGTAATTCTCTGCACAGTGGTCTGCTCACTGCCTCTCTTGCTGCCAGACAGATTCTCATCTCAAAAATATCTTCCTCTTCCCAGTTCTAGAGATCTCTTCTCCCTTTTCCTTTCCATGTTTATTTGAATTATTATCTTATTTAGGCAGCCATTTTTTATTCCTGACCAAGTGTGCAAAATTTACTGATCTTTCCCTGGTAAATTTGTCAGTACATCCCTGCATCAATGGAATGACTCCCTGCTAATATTCACACCACACTCAAAGTCCTTCTTTAATCAAAAATAACTCTGAACCTACCATGATGTTCATACTATACTTTCACTGAAGTTTTAATTATGACTAAGATAAAGAATTTAATATATGAGATTCTGCTTGGGAACAGATATGGTACCAAGTGGTGACCTGTGTAAGATAAAAATTTACTTTCCACTTTATATTCTCATATTGAATTCCTATCACAGACTGAGTTTTAAACTTCCCTTATACTGATAAGGAATAACACACAATAAATCCTTCTTTGACAGTGTCCCATCCCATACAGACTCACCTCTCTGACACAGTCTAAGACAAATAGAGGAAAAGGTACTAGACAATGTAAAAACTTAATTAAATGTAAGATATTATTGAAATAATATGTCCATTTCAGGACTTCAATGGTTTGTTCAGCACTCAGAGCTCATTAAATAGGCAGCTGAACTCAAGGAAGAATTCTTACTAAGGAGGGGCCAGGTATTTTATCTGTCTACAAGAAACACCAGAAATTTCTATGCAGCACATAGTGATGTGTGATGTTTTTCTGTTTCATAACACAACACTTGTGAGAAATATCTACAGTTACCACAAAATCCTACATTTTGTAATTCTGCTGTTCTCTTGACACTCTGCAATAAATGTCCATTGAAGTGCTGCCACTGCATTATCAGTTATGTTTTCCCAAATCCATTCATGTTTTCCACTCTACATTTATGGAATTATTATTTGAGCACTTTAAGCTGGAAAAGCCTCTTTCCAAAAGTTAATTTTAATTGTGTAAATCTTTGCAATGCTTTCAGTGAAAAATACAGGAATACATTCTTAGCAGCTTATTCTGCTTATATTTAAGTGCTCTTAACAGTGATGCTCGACAAGACAGCACAGAAGTTATAAAGGAGCTAAAAGGGTGAATTCTGAAGCACATTCCAAAAGGTGTCAGTGTTTTGACAAATATAAAAGCTATTGCCAACTAACCTTAATTGATTGCTCCCACAATTATTGCTCACTTAATAGGAGGTAGATCACAAATGTGAAAGTGGAAAACATAAGTGATTATATAGTAGCAGCACTTCAATGAACATTTATTACTCTCATTCAGAAAGTTCCTATTAATCTCATTGTTCCTGGATAATCCCAACACCTTTGCATTTACACCTTTTAAATCTCATCTAGAAAAAATTTGTTTCACAGCAACATAAGCATATTTTAATATGCTTTTTATATGCAGTTAATTATCTCAGGCTTGCAAGTGTGTGATTAAAAATGGATTCCTACCAATCTGTGGGTCTATGTGGGGTGTAACCCAAAAAAAAACCATATAAGCCATCACTGCTGTTACTGAACCAAATGTGAGTGTATGTGATCAAAGAAATGCAATAGCAGAAGCAGGACAATATTGTAGGACATTTGGAAGAAGATTGACACCCTTCCATCACCCCAATATTTCTGTATGCCTCTATACACATTTTCTTTAGTATTTTCCATTTGTTTCTGCTTAACCACTCTCAGTGAATGCAGTTAAAACTGCAGCTAAGGTAGGATCTTTCCCAGCCTAATGCTACTAGAAATATACCAAGTCTTGGAATCAGCTTTAAAATCGTATTTTGTATCAATCATTGTCAGCTGGCAGAAATGAGGAAAAGAGATTCAATTTATATTTTCCATACTTTTTTTGAGGCCAACACTTCAGTTCATTCACTGAAAAGCCTGCCAAGAACTGGAACAGGCTGCCGAGGGAAGTGCTGAATTCTCTGCTCCTGGAGGGATTTAAAAGATGTGTGGATGTGGCCCCTGGGGATGGACTTGGCAGTGCTGGGGTAATGGTTGGACTGGGTGAGCTGACAGGTTATTCCCAAATGAAATGGTTCCATGATTCTGGCTACTGTGCTGTGTCCTTGGACAGAAACAGTGAGCTCAGAGCAACTTCAAGTCCTCCCATACCATTCTGTGCACTCATCTCCAGCTTGGGTTTATATCACACACACCTGCTTTTGTTTAAACAGTTACTTTAAATAGTTAATTACCATGCTTTTTACCAATAATTAAATATTTTAAATAAATAATCTATGGCTCACAATAAAAACCTGCTTTAAAGATAGGATTTAGACCTCTGTTTTGTTATTTTCTACATATTAAATTAAATGATGACATTAGAGTTTTAAAAACTACAAGAAAAAAACTCAGCCTTGCAATACCTACTCTATTTTTAGGGAAACAACAGCTCAAAATGTTCTTTTGTACAACATGCAGATTCTAAGTGGAACAGAAAGATTATATGAAAACAATACAACCCAGTAGAGCAAATCCATGCTGCAAAATCACAGCCCTATAGAATTTATTAAATAATAAATCCACAGTATGATTGATTCCAAGTTGCCAGCTCAGCATATAAATGTTCTTGCTGATGCTGACAACAAAACAATACCCATCACCATTTCCATGCAGTGCTTTAAACAACTGAATTTAAAAACACTTATTGCTTAGCCCCCATCTCCAACATACAGCTGCAAGAGCATTTTTGCTCTCAAATGGAGCTCACTACAGATGGTGATTTAAAGTAAATACGTTTGCTTACATGAAAGGTTCTAAACAATAGCTGCACATAGATAATTACTATAAGACACCTTGCTGATGTTTTTTAAAAGGAAAACTATGAGAATGCCATTAAATATGGAGGTGCGCTACTTTGTTAATTTTGCTAACATTCAAGGCATAAATTAAATCAAAAGGAGATGCAATGTTTCTCTTAGACTAAATAAGAACTAGTGAGTATAAAATTCTATTAGAGTCAACATTTTAATGCTCAGTTTCCCTGTAAATATTCACCTATGTAATCCATTAGTCTATTCAGATGACAACTGCCCTACAGAGACCATTTTCTACATTACTAATATTGCAAAACTATCTAGTCACTTAATCCTCTAGAAATGTTTATTTAGCTGGAAGTCCCTGATACCCTTTTTGCATTCAACAGTTGCTTTTATAGGAAATACACCCATTCAGCCTTTGAGACAGGCCAACAACACTTCTGCAATATTATTAATTGAGTAGCATTGAAATTAAGCTAAAGAACTTCTGTGAAGCAATGACCAATAAAAACAGGAGTACCAAAAAAAAAAAACAAACCAGGAAAAAAGACACTATTAGAACATAATGCTGTACATGCAGAAATGGAACTGTCATTTTACAGTGACATGATTATCCTCCAAAATAAATCAGTATTAATAGAAATATTAACACATCTATAACTAATCTTATTTTCCTCTTTCTTGTTTTACCTTGCGATTTCTCTTTCTTTGGTCTCAATTTATTCTTTATAGTAGCCTAATAGCAGAGAAAAGAAAAAACACAGGTGCACTAACACAGTGCTAAGAACTGTGAGACAGAGATGAATAGACAAATATCTTGGATTTCTGTCACTCACATATGGAACTCAAAGTCGTAGGAAAACACAGCAATTTCACTCAACCTTGAACTAAAGCTACTGCCATCATGAGACCACTGGCAAGGCAATCACTTTTTCCTGAAAAGCAACAGTCAAGCAATCTGGAAATCACAGGTGTCATCTCCTTAGCTTTGGGGACTAAAGATACATTCCAAAAGTGGGATATTTATCCTATTAAACCCAGAAACCAACAGACTGATTATCTGTGGCAGAAATCAAGATTTAGATTGGTTGAACTTAAAGACAACCCTCATCAATTAAAGGCTTGTATTTGTTCTTTAGCCATTTTTGCTCTGGTAAAATAGCTCTGCAGTGTTTGTATTTCATTATTCCTTCTATTCAAATCATTCATCCTGAAAAGTGAACTGATTTCTTTTGTTTATTTGTAATAAATACCTCTCCAGCAATCACAGTAAAGCTGTCTTTAATCATCAACAAGGAACAGTATAAAGACAGCTCGGAAAACCATAATTTTGTTTAATACAAGTAGATAATGAAAACGCAACACACAAGATTAACACTGAAAGACAGGATCTTTTTTTCTTGTTAGGAATTGAGCAGAATCTTAACAATTAACAAGAGTAACACTGTGCCTGAATCTCTCATGCCGCTGTACAGAGTTTTTATAGCTTGCTGTTGGAATAATATGCTTTTCATACCAAAAAACATGGTGCACCAAAACACTGCCACATGAACTCATGAAGTACAGTAGCAGCAATTTCATGCTTTCCATGTTAATCTGTTTGAAAAACTGAAACTTTTACACTAGTTTTGGACATAGCAAACTGAGAAAATCCAAGTGAAATTATTATGAATATTTTATTTGGAGATAAGTTGAACATGTCATACTTATCAGTTTCCTTTTCATTCCTTCCACTTATACACTTCATTTCTAAACATAATAATTATTAGTTGTTAGTTGAGTTTACTAAATAGCCTACAAATTTTAGGCTGGGTTAACCTGCAGATTTTAAGAGTTCAATTCAAAACTGAACTCTACATCTGATGTATGGGACAGTTTTTTACATATCCAAGCATTTAAACAGACCCTTCACAAGATTCAAAATATTATTCCTTAACTAAATCTTAGTTTTCTCAGCTGTGAAGAGATTTCTCCCATGAAAACGGAAGAGATAACTAGAATCACTTAAAAAAGAAATAATTCCACATCAGATAGAGAAACTCTTACTAGCTGTAGTAAAAACTAAAACACTAAGTCATGATAATTATTTTCAAAGCAAAAATATAAAGTGAAGATTTTGGTTGCCTTCATGGTCTAATGTTCATACTGAGATGTATTTAAGACTTTTACAGGGAATAAAAGGCCTAGTACCTATTATTATTACTATTACAATTACTATTGCTACTATTATTATTGTTGTTGTTGTTGTTTTTATGTCCTTTTAAATTTTCTTAAGACAGCAGCTTCTCTACTATTTTGGAAATTTTGGTCAAAAACCTTCTTTCACCAAAAGACTTATTTTCCTCCCCATTCTCTCTAAAGAGAGCACAAAAACAAAAATAAAAATATTGTAAAGCAGTATGAAACGCAAAATTATTTAAAAGCATTCAAAAGTTATTCATAGCAGCCTTAAAGGAAAATTCCAATCTAAGGTGAAAAACATCTGAAGTCAACAATTGGTGATTGCAACTATTTGTGTGTACTTGGTCATTCAAAGTAAAAGCCCAAAGAAAAGAAATTACTTACACAATTTATCAGGCAAAAATGTCATGAAATTTAAAGAAGTCACCCAATCATTTCCCTCCGTTAGCTATTAGGAGGTACAAAATACAACTGATTTTTAATGTATTCCATTGCAAAGGAGGCTTTTTCTTTCCTTAAATAACTAATGTGGTCTGGCATTATAATGTATTTCATTCAGCACTCAGAGAATGAAGACAGAATCAACTGCAATCAAACTGAAATGCCATGACAAGTTTTTTTGAGGTTCTTCACTCCATCAGTTGAGGAATGGGCTGAATGATGCCTCAAAATCTATTTTCTCACCAGCTGAAGGGGGGTTCCCAAGCCCCCTTAGGGAAAGGAGTGACCATTTCAATCTAAAACACACATAGAAGAGGAGATGCAGAAATTAGAAACAAGCAAAATTCCTGCTTTTTCCACTGCATTTTGGGATGAGAAGACTGGCTTTAGTCAAAGGTTTATTTGAGGATCAAGTAGCAGTGATTTAAGGAAATGTCATCTTCAGCTTGCAGCTGCCTGCCCCCGGTGCCTCCTGAGCCAGACACAGCATCTACATGAGCTCTTGACATCTCCTTCAATACAGGTAAAATATGTTTGTTTATCAGAGGCTGACAAAATCAGTACATCTCTAGACAGCTGAAAGTTTCTAAATCATACCCTGCCTACCTCCTCTAGGAACATCATTTGGAAACCAATGGATTTACACATTTCATTAGAAAGGTGAACATACTGATAAAAAGCTCAGACAGCACATCAGAAATACATTTTATAAATATTCCTTATCATATAAAATAAATTTATAGCATGTAAACCTGAAAAAAAACCACAAGAATAAGAATGCAGAGTGACTCGTTCGTCGTTGTCAGAAACTGTGTTCCACAAGAGCATGCAGGAGGACTTGATCACTAACATCAGTGAGAGCAGGAGAATTGTCATTAATCATTGCAAGTAGATTAAATAAGCACAGAGATAAAGGAATATAATATAAATCAAACTGCTGTATCTCTTCAATATCTATAAAAGCTATAAGTGGTGATCAATTAAAGGATGCCTGAATTCTTAGTTCTCAGGGTAAGATGCTGAACAAGCACAAAAAGCCTGCTACTTATACAGATTAAGACAGTACAAGTTGTTCCTACTCTTTCTACTGTTTCAGATATTTTTGTTGCATAGTAGACCTCAGAAACAGTTTAAGGTTTTTTTCATTTTTCTTTTTAAAAAAGCTGCCTTGTTCCACTCCACTTGAGTAAATTAGAATCAGCTTGGCTGGATGGAGAAGTTACACTTATGCACAGCAGCCTAACGTAGCCATCAGGCTTAAGGAACAAAACAGTAGTTGATAAAATTGGTGACTAGTGATTTAAATACACAATTGCACTGTGATTTTTAAGGATGGAAAGAAAACTTTCTTAGGCAAGGAAAAAAAGTCAGTGGTTCTCCACAATCAATTGTTCCAACAGCAATCCTAAGGTGATGCTTGAACCAGTGCTTTGCCATGCTGACTATTCCTGACATCAGATCATTCTGCAATGAGCACATACATGCTGGTTTAGGAAGTAAAATCAAATTTAGAGAGTCAAGAGGTAGATTAAAACAGTTTTACTTGACAGGAAGTTTATAAAAGTCTTCTATATGCAGTCAAGGAAAAACATCAAAAATGTTAAACATGTTGAACAGGTATCCTGTCATAATATTATAAAATCCCATGGCCACGCAAATAGTCTCTCTCTGGAGGTTAACATTCAACAGTTTTCCTTTTTTTTCTCATAAAATTATGAATATCTAAATGTCTATTGATACTTGACAATGATGACTTTCCTTGAAGTGTAACTCCAGGTCTTTCACTTAAGATTATTCTAAGTAGGTTATGGAATACAAATGTGTCTATAAAAAGTTTCCTAATTTTGAGTTTTTTGTTTGAACTTACAATTAATTGTGCTAGAAATCATACTTTATAATACAGCTCTAATCTAAAAAAAAAAAAAATCAAAAAGAAATGTATATGTGTACACAAGAATTAACAGTGTATTGAGAAGTTTGCTTAGTACATTTTGCTTGGCAGTCAAAAAAAACTGGAACAGTAATTTTTTAAGTTGTCTTATTCCAACTTTCTCAACTAAGTTTTTCCTATGGAAACCCACTTCTGGTTTAGTAGCACAGGACAAATTTTGAATACATTCTGATAGAAATGAAACTAATTTAAATTCATAACTAAACCCATGCACAGGCTTCCCTCAGTGGTCAGATTACCTTGGCCACTGTTCCATAAACAGCATTCATTGAAGGAAAATAAATTTTCACGTCACCTTTGGGGAAAACTTCCTAAAAGAGTGTTTATTCTGACTACTCTAACAATCTCTGCAAAAAGCAACAACATTTCTTGAATAGCTTATTGTGCTAGAATCCCTATTCTTTGTGTTTCATATGAACCAAGAAGCCCTTTTCCTTCTACTAAGAGCAATTCCAGCATTTTAGTTAATAGTAAGTGTTTTTATTCTGTGATAAGGTATTTTATTTAAAAAATCCGAGACATTGGTGTCATCTCTATTCAATACTGAAACATAAAAAAATAAATTAAGGAAAACAAAACAAAACACCACTACTACTGCAAAATGGGATTTCTTGACAGTCCCTTCATTTGTCAAAACCTTCGGATATTTTGTTTGTACAGCAGAAACAAAATCACGTTAACTTCTGGAATTTAGCATGTGAGATTTTCTTTGTCTGAATAATCTTAAATTAGAGCTTCTTATCACAGAGTTTTGCTGTGAACTTGTGACAGACTGTTTTTTATAAACCAATGTACAAGCAAACAGGTTTTTTTAAGTTAGTTCCATATTCTAGTACCTGAAGACAGTAAAAAAGCACACTGTACTCTTTCTTCCACTGATTTCCAACATTTACCTACTTTTACATAAATGTCCTTATTCACACAGACTCCTGTGGCCTTGTGTCATAAGCATCCAATCCACTGAAAATCCCCTTTTTCCTGTGACTAACCTCAAGGTGCCTGGACTAAAAGATACTTTTGATTTTTTTAATTTCATACTTAGTCACTGTGAAAAGAGGGCTTCTAGAACACAATATTTATCCTAATACAAAATTTCCTGTAAATCTCAGGCAGCTAATGATGGAATGCCAAATGCATGCTATTGCAGCAGTGAAATCCACAAATACAATTCCCCATATGCTAGACATTAAGTCAGCTAAGTAGAAAAACCATATAAAACCTTTGTATCCCAAGCTTCCATTTCATACTGTCTTAGAGAGTCAAAACTCCAGTTTGAACATTTGTTCTGCTTTGGGAAGATGCAGAAGTAAATGCTTTTGATGATGATTAACTGCTAATTAAGGAGTATGCATCCTACATTTCTGGGTTTTCCAGCAGATGTCCATTAAAAGCTCTTAGCCCAACTTTAACAGGACTCATGGTGCTAGAACGTAGGATTTTTGAGCAGAAAACATTTAGAAATAGAACTATATGTTGTAAAAGAAAAAAAGTCTAAGTTTACAGCTGTCTCTTGATGAAGTTCTAAATGCAAGGTTTTCTCTCTCCTTTTTGGACTCCAAAAAGCTATTTCTCAGGCCAACAGCACCCACCTAACTTTGCCTGTTGAAATATCATACATCACTTCCTGAAGCTGTTAGTCAACAGGTGTTTTCACACCAGAATTCATAGTACAATGGCAGCATATTTGATATTTACTAAATAAAATTATTCTTAAGGAAACAATCCGATTTCTATGTTTACTGTATTAAATAAAGTCATAAAATTTTATATTCAGATGCTTTATATTTGATGTTTCTCTACCTGCCCTATGCAATCCCTACAGGTAATTTTAAAGCTAAATAGAGACAGTATAAAGTAAAAAATTAAGACTGCTGCCCTCTGTTCACTCATTGCTTAAATAACTTTTTGAAACCTTGAAAAATAAGTCTAAATGTAAATTAGCAGGTACCTTTCTATCAACTACATACACAACAATTTTAGTTAAAAAAAGACATGAATAAAAAATTGTTTTCCTTGTCATGTTATCAACTTTTTCCTTTATGAAAGACAGGTTGCTTTCTGTAATGTGTGAAATTATGTAATCTGCTGTCCATAAAACTCACATACAAATGTTGTGCACATATTCATCTATACATGTGTAACTATATTCTAAGAATATGGGTGTGGATCAAAGGCATCCTGTTTACATCTCCCTGGGCTCTAAGGGCCAATTTTCCAGGGATCTATTTCCAATTGGTTTTCTTTAGCACATTTCTTCTATTTTTCCATAGATAACCAAATTCAAATTGATGCTTTTGCTGCTAAAAAATCAGAATGCATATTACTTAAAAGTATGTGCATTAGAGTGGGTTTTGGTGTTGGCAGCCCATCTAAGGAACCCCACAATTACTTTTAGGTAATCAAATTGAATTATCTTTTAAAATATATAAGACATTGATTGTCCTTTGTGCCCTACAGGAACAGAGCTCTGTCTGTTCTTGAGGGTGCCCATGGCAGTTTTTAACAGTATTTCTTTTGGAGAAGAAAGAAGGAAATCAGAATCAGTTCCTCCACAGAGGGCCATGATGAAAACACATTATGAAGGTTACCACTGCTGAATAGGTAAAAAGGACAGAAAATAGTGCCAGAGAAAACAATTTGTGAAGTCACCCATTAGGCACCTTTAAAAGTTAAATAGAACCTAAAATCCAAGGAGACCATTGTCAATCTTCTGCCTGGATGAGTTTAACATCTTTCTCATGTCTCCCTTTCACAGACACTTGAAGTAATGGCTTGTGGCACCCTTGGCCTCTTCTCTCAAAACTCACATCTCAGCTGTCAGTAACTCAGCAGAATAATCACATTTTCTGAACAGCAAGATTTGAACACCATGGAAGATCATCCTTCAGACATAACTTCGGTGTCAACACACCACTAAGAAGTTCTAGTTTTTATTCTTTTAACCAACACAAATAATCACTAATGTGTATCAATACAATTAATCTACTGCTGGGTTAAATTTCACCAAAGTCCTTCCTCTAAGGTACTTTAAAGTAACTCTGACAACTTAGTCTTTTATTGATACCTGTCTGATTTCCTTTTTTTTATGTCTTGAGACATTTCCTGTAGTTACAAGCCAGTTGGGTGGCTTGTGTCTAGATGTCAAAGTTTGTGTGGAATGCATTCAAGCATGTGTAGATGTATGCACATATGTGTACAAACACAGGTGATGCACACATGGTGTATATTTGCTAAAAATATACTGGCTTTTGATAAAGGTTTGAAGATCTGGTAAAAAAGATCAGTTACCAGTAAAAGATTAACTTCACCTTTCCAAACGATCATTACAAACCAAATGTGGGGGGAAGCTGCTGCCTCTGTTATTGTGAATGTCCAATGTGTGATAACAGAAAAGAAAATATCTATAAAGGCAGGAGAAATGCTGCAGAGTTGCTTTAAAAAATCACCCAAAGCCTGTGTGGTTGGAAGCTTTTACAGGATGGTCATCAGGTGCCTTTTAGGGCTGCTTGGAGAGCAATCAGTGCAAGTTAAGACACAGCGTTCCTGCTGTGCTGGGACTCCCAGTCTCTTTCTGTGTAAAAGCAACAATGGCAGCACAATTCTGGGAAAACTGAATGCTGCCTGCAATATTCTCCCCTTATTAAAGAAAATGACAATACAGCAAAATGCTTACGCTATCTTATTATTATTAAATGTATTATACATTCATTGCCTGTGTCATTAGTTACTGTAAAGAATTTTTTCCTGGCATCTCAGAAATTGTAAGGATAATTTTTTAAAATACCATGCATAAAGAAAATGACAAGATGATAAGCAGCTAGAGCAATTTTTTTAACAGTGACAACCAAGTAGATGATTAATAAGTTTGAAAATAATACTAAAAAACATCACAAAGATGAAACAAAATTGTTCCAAGCAATATCCCATAGTGCTTTCTTTTGGTACTTTATGTGCAGCCTTTAGTACACATACAACTCTACTTTTTTCTACAATTTCTATTTAAAAGTTACATATTTCCCAGACACACAACACATAACAGAGCAAGACCCTGAAGAAAACAAAACACCAAGAGAAACGACCAAGACAGCAAGCCAGGACCCATTCACACCTACAGTCAAAGCTGCTTTATTTCCAAAATCCAATTCAACAATGAATTTTCTATTACTGAATTTTAATTTTCATGCCTTCAAAATCATCCCTTAAATAAGACTTGAGCAAAATTTAGAAAAAAATTAATCAAAGTGATTTGGAATATTTGCCTTTGAGCTCTTCAACACCTCAGACTGAAAGGTATCCCAGGAACAGACAAGGCTGAGCTGTGATTCTCTCATCTAATTTTTACCACAATACAGAATGTGCCTGATTCTGTTCAAGACAGGGTTTGATGACTTCAATATTTCTGGCACAAGCTGAATTAGCACTCCAAGGACTGCCCAAGGATTTGCTTCACCTGGAAACCCAAACCTGCCTCTTCCCGGAGCACCCTATTCCGTCATGCTCCCAATTCACCTCATCCTTCCCTCTTATTTTCTTGCACATTGAAGTAACTCTTAAAAAGGACCCTGTAACTTTACCTGGTAACTTGAGTGGTACTCTCTCTTCATGCTTTCTTTGCTACACCAGGGGTTTAGCTGACAAATCTTAAGCATGTGTACAGGGTCTGGACTTATTAATTTGTGCACCACCATTTATTTCCAAGAAGGAATGCAAATATTTTTGTACAACTTAAAATATTTCATAATTTAAGGTAAGAAATAAATTTAATTTACTATTATGGCTACTATTTTGACACCAGAGACTACCTGAAACCATTTTAATTTGTATAAGAGCAGATAACTAACAGATTACAGTCACAGAACTTCCCTTATCATAAAAGACCCCTGCAATTTATTACTGATTTTTGTACAGAATGCAGCAATGAATCAAATATAAAATAATTCAAACTATATATTTGTACAATGATATGTCAGAAAGAACTGAAGGAGCACATATATCTTTACTGCAAGCCACATCTTAGGACAACTGAATGTAAAGCTCATTTTTACACCAAGAATACAAACTCTCTCATTCTCTGTATTGAAAAGAGACTTCAAGTGACAGGATTTAAATGAATTATTGGCATTAGGTGTGGTTATTTCAAGAAGAAGAATAGTAATTATTTCTTCAAAATATGACCAATGCCAAACTATTGCCCATCAGCAACCAAAACAGCACACACATACTTCTGACACAAATAAACCAGTCTCAGCTCCAGGGGAAACCTGCATACCATGGAAAGCTTTTTAACTCCACAGTAACTAAAATGCTACAGATTCAAAAGCAAGCACTATACAACTTAGTAACATCTCAGTAACATTCAGGATCCAAAATATGGTAAATATCCATATCCATATGGCTATACACAGCTCCTTTTGCTATATAATCAGAATACTTTATCTTTACTCAATACCTCACTGCTTTCTAGATCTCAGACTCCAAGACAGTACAGAATATTAGGACTAAAGAAAAATCAGCTAGTTCCCTACCTGTTTCCAAAGCCTGAGACATTTGAAAATTTAAAAAGGATAGTGTAAGTGATAATGCACATTTCATAGCATATTTAGGTAATCTTTCACAGTTTAACCAGTAAAAATTTTTCCTTGTATTCCACCTTAATCTTTCTTGTTGCAACCTAATCCCATTACTTCCTCCTCAACCAAAATGGGGGCGTGGGGGAAGGCACTTCATCATCTCCCTCTCTTTTCAGCTTCCCTTCATGCATTTGAAGCCTGTTATTATGCCTCCATCTTTTCTTTGTCCTTCTGAAGATTTGTCACATTTACTAAGTCTGCATCATATCGGGATGCAAAGCAAGTCCTTAGATCTGTTTTAAAGCTATTGAAATGTCAGCAATTACAGTGAGTGAAAATCCAGAAAAGTCGATTTTTTTACCCATTCTTTAATCACAACTGTTCAAAACCTTTTGAAATCTGAATTATATCTTTTTTCTATAACAACTATTACTCATTCCATAGTAATTTGATAGCATAACATATGCAATACTACTAGAAATGTATCAGCTATCTGATGACAGTTGTAAAGACACCATTAGTATCAGAGTGGAAAAAAATAATTGTATTTTAACAGAATTTGCCATCCCTGGACAAAGGTCAGAACAGAATTGATCACTCTGAGGTGGACAGTAATTTCTTTAGAGCTTTCTGAACTACCTTCTTGGAGTACAAACAGAAGGGATTTAGGAAGCAGTTGGCATAGTTAAGGAAAAAAGATAAAAGTTTTCCCAGGACCACAAGGCTTGGTATTGCACATCCTCTTCCTTCCTTTCAAAATCAGGGATCCAAGGAACAACAAGGGCTAATGCAGCCTATATAAAAAAGGAAGGTTTTCTTGCAAATCATTTTAGTCTGTATCACTAACAGTCAAACTAAGAGCTCCATTTTTCCCTGTAAGTACATATATCACGACAGCAGAAAACATAATATGTGTATTTAATGCACAAGTACTCTCATCACGACACTGGGGAAAAGTTATTTTATGTTATGAGTGTGTTAGGGAAACAGCCTGCAGTTTTTGTCCCAGAGCACACAACTTCACCTTTCCACTGCAGAGATCAAGCACAACCTCTGTCCCCAGCTTGACTGCCCTCCAATTCAAAACCAAGCTACGTCCCTGTAACTACAGCAACTTGATCCATGAAGAATATGGCATTACTGATGTACTCTCAGAGTTTTAGTTACCATTTTGTCATGCCTTTAAAAAGTTTTCAACCTGCATCCTCAAAGTAATTACTCAGGGGCTCCAAGGGGAAAGCTTACCATGTGCTCAGGCAGCCATGGAACCAAAGGCTGGGTTTAGTGGAAAAGCAAAGTTGGTAGAAACTCAGCTGGGAGCATCAAAGTGACACAAGATGCAACTATAAAGATGACTGGTTTGGGTATTTTTTTAGCTCCTTGTCATTCTTTTGTCCTTTGATTGGCTTTTTCATATAATTTCCTGTCTTTCTCTTTATTTCAGTCACACTTAAGTTCAGCTTCTAACTGGGTTGCCCTTTCTTCAACTCATATTTTTCTTTGTATGTTTCTATTTTAATTATGGTTTTAATTTCCAGCCATCTTTAATTTTTTTCTGCATTAGCAATAGCATTAGCTCAAGGAAGGAGAAAAGAAACAGAACCATTACTTTCTTTCTTTATATTTGCACTGTGCCTGATCCCAGTAATGGTTCCAAAGTCCTCTTAAATCCCAGTAACATTGATTAGATTTACCTATGGATCTCTGGTACTTTTTCCTGCAGAGATCCCTGGCCCATAATTTGGGCACCTCTATCACAGTAATCATAGTATTGTAGAAAATCCAACAGTTCATAGTGACTACATCATTCAAAATACCCCAAGGATGTAAACATATTTATTATGGGCTCTATACTAAAAATACAACATACCATAGCAGATAAAGCATTGAAATAATTACCATTTTTATTTTTTAAAGCATTCTCTAGTCAAAATATCTCCTGTTAAAATCATGCCTACCAATAAAAATATGCATTCTTACAGTCTAGGTTTGAAAAAACAAGTTGTAAAATTTATAATTTTACTGGTCTTATAAATTGATTTCAGCCATTATTGCACCACGCATATTTCACAAAAGGTGATGGAATGCTTATTTGGCTGATAGCTAATGTATCCCTGAAGAATAAAAGCTGTATGAATACATCATTTTGCCATAAAGGTGATACAGACAGCAAAAGAACATTTTGTCAGCTTCAGGAAAAAAACTGAACCATTAAGAATTATTTAAAGCATCATAAAGCCTCAGCAAAATGTTCAATTGTCAATAAGGCTAGACATTAATCTTTCTATCCCCTTGAACACAATTTTTACATATCTTGCTTGAGTTTACTGGATGTGAAGCTTTATGCATTGCCTACTGCACATTAGAGTGCTGAGGAACCAACAAACCTTTTAAATGAAGAAATATTCCTTGAGAAGCAAATGTCTGGGTAAAGAAACATCAGTAATGGAGAAGAAAAAGTGGGACAAAAACTTTCCAGCACCCTCCTGGATTCCAAGTCAACCTTACTGAGTTTTCATATTATGTTCCTCTTTAGTTTTAAGGGAAGGAGCTCTTGTTGACTTTAAAACCACCCATGGAAGTGAAAAAGCAGCCCTATAGCAATATACAAAAACCATCTGGAGTATTAGACTTCATTCTCTCCTTCACTCCAAGGAGAATACTCCAGTGCAGCAGTTTGAAAACTGCTGTATAAACTTTGAACAAGTATGAGTGCCTTGCCACCCTCAGCATACCAAACCTTTTTGTTTCAACTCTACATGAGTTAGACTTTTTCGTCTGTTAAACGAGTAATTTCTCCACTAGCATCACATATTTATAATCTTTATAAATAATATTTATTTATAAATCAGTGTTACCAGACATTTTGGCAGACACTGAACTTATGTATAAGTACCTTCTTACTGCCTCTAACAGGATTATTTATATGGAATTTAGTGACATCTCTCTGAAATAATTTTACAGAATCACAGGGTTGGAAGAGACCTTCAGGCAATTGAGTCAAACCCAACCCTAACACCTCACCCAGACCATGGCACTGAGTGCCACATCCAGTCTCTTTTTAAACACATCCAGGGATGGCGACTGCACCACCTCCCTGGCCAGACCATTCCAGTGCTAATTTATCCCTTTCTGTAAAAAACTTTTTCCTAGTATCCAACCTATATTTCCCTTGGCACAGCTTGAGACTGTGTCCTCTGGTTCTGTCAGTTGCTGTCTGGTTTGATTTTTGCTTTTGAGTGTCGTTGGTCCAACAAGGGAGTTTCTTCCTCCTCCTGAGAGAGCAGCAATTGCAAAATGAGTCTGAATGAGTTTCTCTTTAAATATATTAATCTGATTTTCAATCATTATTTTAGCTGATCAGCTCATCTCTACTATAAAATAAACTTCTAATTTTTAAAGAAAAGTTAATTTCACATTACATTAAAAACATTTAAATTCACATTACACAAAATGTCATTTTGATATTTTTCTTTTTCCTTCTGGTAGAAGAACTTACCTGTACACTGTCCTCCATTTGTGGGATCTCCATAATATCCTGGCATGCAGGTTTCACACTGCTTTCCTGTTGTTAGGTTTTTACACTGGTCACACACATTGCTGTTGATGCAGGTGCTGTGGCCATTACACTGGCAAGCTGGAATAAAATATTTTAAAAGCTTCATTACTAAATTGCTCTTTGGAACAAAATAATCTCTATGATACAAATACTATAAAATTGTAGTAAAATGTGATTCTGAGGAGTTTAGTCCTGACTAATAACCAGCATAAATATATTTGCATTTTGACACAGAACCTCTTCAAAACAGCATTGCAGTACAACACGAATTCACACAAAAACTATGCTGTGACATGCGAGTTTTAAGGGGGGGTTTTATGAGAAAGGGTTTGGTTTTTTTTGCCATTGGAGTGATTGAATTAGTTCTTACAGCTTTAAAATGCTGTCCAGGCATTCCAGAAATCTTTGAAGAGGTAGTAAGTCACTAACTGGGACTCCACGAAAACCCCAATACCTACAATGCAAATGTGATGCCTTTGAAAGCTTACTGTGGTGGAGAACATGAACTCACAGCTAAATATACCTAGTGGGGAGAGATAACTTCCAAAATAAATTAACTAAATATTATCTAATTTTTAATTGCCCTGACCCTCATTAGCTTTGGTATACAAAGCAACTTTAAGCACACCAGGACCACATTAAACAGCTCCAGTCCCTCCTCACTACAGTCAGTTTTGGTGAAAGTAAAGAAAAAAACTGGATTCCTATGGACATAATTTTTTCACACCTGAACTTGAGAGCATAAAATTGCTTTTTGTCAAATAACACCACTACAAACCACTGATCTTGCAGCAGAGCTCCACTCCAGAGCTTCACATTTTGGGAAAACTCAGAAAGCACTGACCACTCCTAAAGCAAAATCACAATGTGAATCTACCCAGAATAATTGATCCTGCTGCCAGGTTTTGAAGGATGACCTCTCTATAGAGTGGAGCTGCAGAGCTCATGGTGCCCAGCAGATTAGTAATCTGTCAATTACAGCAGCTTGTCAAATGTCAAACCATGTCAGACCTGTCAATTCCTCAGAGCCAAAGTGGGTGGAAGACTGAGAAGAAGACAGCCATCACAGTAAAATTGGATTTTTTACAAAATTTGGATTTTTTAATTTAAATGTCACAGTGATTGGTGTCTTGGCTAGGGGAAAGGGGATTCTCATTGCATGATTTAAAACTTTTTAGAGCTGTTTTATAATTTAGTAACTTAATAAATTTATAGCCATTGCCATACATGGCTCATAAACCATTAAAACCGCCCAAGTTGACAATCTCTTCTTTCTTCTGTAACTAAGCCTAGAGAATCTTCCAAACAAATATTAAACATTTCTGTACCATTAGGTTTCCTCACTATCTTGTCTAAATTTCTAGAAATCAAAAGCCTTATTTTTCCCCAAGAATACTTGATTTTTAGACACCTGTGTGGGGTCTCCCACTTGTGCAGTTTGTTGCCATTCTCAGGAAAAGCTCCACAAAAGTACCATGAGTTGCAGCTCCATTTTGGGGTTTGTGTACATGTTTTACACATTAAATTACTTAAAGCAAATGTAAAAAAGAATACAGCCTACTAAGCCAAAAGTAAAAACAGAGAGTACATTAAAGAGGTGTTCTATTAAGTTAAGATTGCATAATTAAGACTATATCATAGTGTAGGGCAATTGCTTAATATTAATATTAACTAACTGGTGGGTCATTGATTTATAAATTTTCTATTCTTACTAATGCTTAGTTTTGTATTTGTGAATTTTTGTGTTATATAGGATGATGAAAGCAACCTTAATTTTAAATTTTAGTTT
The DNA here is from genome assembly GCF_001522545.3 of Parus major. Classification (NCBI taxonomy): domain Eukaryota; kingdom Metazoa; phylum Chordata; class Aves; order Passeriformes; family Paridae; genus Parus; species Parus major. Next base: position 26,947,253 of record NC_031775.1, on the reverse strand, counting down.
TCTGCAAGTCATATTATCTGGTCATAAATGACAGCTCTGAATTCTTACATTTTGTTGAGGCAAAGTAAATGGAAGAGATTTTAAAACAAATTAAAATACATATATACAGTAAGAAATAATGTAATCCACAATTGACATGACACACCATAGAAAAATTACATTATATAACTGCTGATTTCCCTAAAAATATGCATCTCATTGAAAAAAGTCAGAAGTGCAAGTTCAATAAATCTCAAAGTTGGTTCAGTGCAATCGAACTGGAGACATCAGTATTAAATAATTTAAGAAGTCATTAAATTAATGAGACACAGTAACAACCATTAAGTAAGAATTAGGAGTTAAATGTGTAAAAATTCTTTTTTCCTTAAGTCCTTTTAATGTACATCACTGGCAGCAACAAAGTCATTTTCCTCACACACAAAAATGTACTTCAGCTGCGTCCTCAGTGAGGCTGCCCTGGAGAGATGCAATTTTATGACTAATTTGCTTTGGACCTCTGTGTTGAAATAGCTGATGACGCTGACAATTGTTGGAAATTATAGTTTTAAGAAAATAGTTAAAACTAGGAAAATATATGAAAAAGGTGCCTTCATTACAATCTGGATCTAGTATAAAATACTTCATCTAGTTTTAAACAAACTACTTAGAATCTACTCACACTGCTTTTCAGAGGAGAAATTTACACTTTAAAGAAAAACTTGGGCTTGCATTCTACCTAAACCTTTATTTTCATGAGATGAATGTCAAAGCTATTTTTTCTTTTCTTTTTATATATATGTTATTTGCAATTTTATTTATAACGACAGTTGAGTTAAACGAAGAATCTGATGAAAATAAAATTGTATTCCAATCAAAATAAATACTATGACAGCTTATTTGAAACCTATTGATTTCAAAGTGACCAGTCACAAATATAAACATTTTCTTATACTGCCTGATGAATACTAATCTTAAAGTTTTGAACAAACAGAAAATGAGAAGGAATTTAAAATTTTTATCAGCAACACAATTTCCCAGAGGCACTACAAGGAGGATGGATATGGACCACAAGGAAAAATAAGTGTATGCCTGAATAAAGATGAATGGTTCAGCCAACTATTCATCAATGTGGCAGAATAATCTCCAACTGCATGCTATAAACTATCTATTTATATTTTTATCCTAACTGAAAACTATTCAGTAGGCTTACATAAACTTAGTCTAACTCTATCTTGTTTCAAGGACATCAAATGATTATTGTGCTAAGAATAAACTGTTAACAGAATTCATTACAGAAAATATTCTATGGAGATGGAAACAAAATCTTAGGAACAAAACCTCCACCCAAAACAGATCAAAAAGAAATTTCACATCAATTGAAATTTTAATTCGGTGCCTTCTGTAGTATTTGTTCTTAAACTCATAAAGTATAGGGAATGTTAAACTTAAGTGGAACTTCAGAAAATTCTTGGTAAGAACATAAAATGAATTTTATCCATCAAGAATAAATATTAAAAACAGCAGTTTAGACAAGCAATATATTTATCTATTACAATTTCACTGGTGGCAGAAATTATGCATTGCACTGAAGGGTTAAAAATCCACTTATCAATATACAGACTAAGTAATGAAATTTCTGTACAACAGAATGTCATTCTATTGTTTCCAGAAACGTACTAGAAGCTTCTTTGTTCAGGAAGTAGTATTAGATGATGCTGAAAGTTTCTTTGGTTGTAACTGAAAATATGCAACACTGTTCACTGGGATTTATATTTCATTTCATTATTCTAAAACTTTAAAAAAACCCTCTATATATATGCATAGACAGCAGAGAGAATAAACTGACAAAGAAAGAAGACGTAAGCAAACACAGCTGCGTGTACCCATGAAAGTATTGATCCTACAGAAGCTCCAGCTTCCAAAATTATCAGCAGTAGAACATTTCCTGGAAAAGTAACTTTAGCACAATTACACTATTTATTCTTAAAAAACCAAACAAAACAAACCAAAAACCACCAAAGTTTTCAAGCTGTCTTTCAAGCTTTATTATTGAGTGTAAATGACTTCTGGAGGGCTGTCAAAGTCCCCAGTGTGCTTTTCATTTGCCTGCAGTCCTCCAGTGCTGCTTCCACACTGCTGTCAGGGTTGGAGGATTTGCACTCAGGAGGCTGCACCAGCACAGCTTTCACTGTCTTACAGCACCTGATAGCTTCCTTACTCTGCAATGAACTCAAAAATTAAAATACTATAACCACACTGGTGTGGCTTAAATTGACACTTCAGAGATTCTCTTTAAGGCTACACAAGCACATTTTCTATTCACTCTGTGTCTAAAAGGTCAGCTGGAAGCACAGCTCAGGTTTTGGCAGCCCCCCATTCTGAAATTCAGCTGGACTTGGCAAGCGCAGGAGGAAGTTTTGTGTCCATCAGTCTTCTGTGGATAATTTCTCCCCAGTTCCACTCTTTGATGGATACAGAAGGCAGAAGAAAGCAAGAGCTGAAGAAAATTCATATACTTTGATTTCTAAATGTAGAGGGATATGGTAGATAAAAACTTACCTATAAATAAATGACAATTTTGGCTAAACTACTTGTACTGCATTTCACATGTCAGCCTACACTTGTGTTCAGTGGACAAACTCTACATTTAGGAAATATTTTGTAAAAGTCAAGTTTTTCTTGAAAATATTATTTGCATTACTTAGAATAATTATGTTATTTTGATGTGCTTAAAACCTTATTTCATGTATAAGAAAGAATGGAAGCAAACCTTACCTGGACATTGGATAAAAGACCACTCATAATTTTTTTCTTTTGGGCAAAGAGTAGCATCAAGCACCATTTCATTGGAGTGGACACTGACAGGCCTCATTGGGCCTCTGGAGGAGCCTTCCAAGCACTGTCCTTTGCCAGTGTTACTGGGATCGTTGCACCATCCACATCCTGGCTGTTCCAAACACTGTCCACAGGTCCTCAGCCCAGAACAGTTTTGAGCTTTAGTAAATGGAATACAATATAAATGCATTGTTTTTTAAGTAAGATGTTTAGATTTTACAACAGGAGATGGAGCATTTCTTTTTCCTTGTGCAAATTAAAAAACAAAAAAATCAGTAATACTGGTAAGACTATCTCAAGTTTTCATTAAAAGCTGGACTTCCTTGAAGATCACAAAACACACAGCAGGTGGTTCTTACACCACAATAGAAACTAAAATCAACAAAGGTAATGTAGCAAAACAAGAATATTGCTCATCTTCATTAGACACACAATATATATTATTTACTTATTCTTAGCATAGGATGCACTTACTACTAACTTCACTGAGATAAACACCCCTTCCAACAGAAAAACTCTAGAGTTCAATACAAGGTCAATAAACCAAGTAAGAGCGATAATATCTGTAAAAAAAACACAGGATCATTCAAATTCAAACCAAAAATTATTTTGGGCACAAAGCAGCCCTGGATGTCACCTGAGTATTCACCTACAAATATGACTTAGTCTTCTAACATACAGCTTTTGAAACAAGCTAGCAAACCACACATCAAGCCACAAGTCATAATTCAGACTCATTTAAATTAACTACATCTTAAGGTTCTCATCAGTTAATCAGGTTTCATTTTTTAAGTTGGATTCTAAAATACAAATCTCCCTTTAGATCTTTTATACTCTGTTCTTTAAAATCATTAAACAGTCTTCCTCATATTTCAAATCTGTTTAGAACCAAATAAAATTCCTATTCTGAAGTTACTGTCATTTTTTATTAATAAGAAATTAACATTTTAGTAACTTCAAGAACATCATTAAAGTTCCCAAGTTCTTTAAGATTTTTTGATACATCTTAGGTTTTTTTAATTACTGTTTTAACACTGGATCAAATTAACGTCAGGCTCATTCAAACATTGATCACTGTGGGTCCCTGTCTCTCCTCACATTAACTTTATAGGCTTTCTAAATTAAATTTTAAAAGCACACATGAAGGTAAGCCCCTACTGTGAAGCCAGAATTAGCTAAGTTTCTTTTGAATAATAAGAAACTTAAAGATTCATAGTTATTTTGAAGGACACCCAAATGGCTTCTACATGAGGGTAACCTCTCAATTTGGCTCAGCTGCTGCCAGGACACTGCATCCTAACAATGTTCACAGTCACCTGGGATCCTCTGGTCCACAAAAGAAATACAAAGCAGAATGATTTCACTGCTAACTAAATTAACTGAGAGCAGAATAAAGCTAGCTCCTCTGACTTCAGCAGCTATGAAAATTGTTTAAAAGTAATGAAAGCTGTAAAAAGAAAAAATACTCCACAGTCTAAAACTCCCTGCAGACATCAGGAAAACAGGTAGTGAAGAGTCTGAGTGAGTCAAAAAGATTTTTACAGCACAGAAAGCTGAAGCAAGAGCTCCTCAATAGACTTGGAAGAATCCAAACAGGAGGAAATGTTTCAAGTCTCCCAAATATGGAAAAAAACAGGGACGGGAAAAGGCCAACTGTTGTTGCAAATTGTCAAACGTGAAAAGTCAGTCTTAAACCATAGAGCTATAGCTGAATGATACAAATTTGGGCTCTTGAATATGTTAGAAGATCAGCAGAAAAATTCAGACCATCATTCTGCACTGGCTGGCTTGCCCTTTCAGAGATGCACTCGAAACAATCCACACAAATCTCCTGCTGCTATTTATACTCATGCTGCTATTTATAAAGCCCTGAAGTATCAGCTGCACTATCTTTACAGAGGCTAAAACAGGACCAAAAGTGAAAATCCTCAGCTATTATCTGTAGTGGCATTCAGCTGAAAAACTGAGGAGAGCTGAGAAGCAATTGTTGATGGAAGAAGGGGATATTCAAGCAGCAATTTTGTTTTTTTTGAAATTCTAGAAGTGGCCCAAGATTGTTCAACTGTCAGCTATTCAATCAAAAGTCATAAAGGATGGAAGATGTAGGGAAGAGTGGAAATGCAAGTTTTTGGCAAGTAGGTATTAAAATGACAATATGTCACCAATAAAACAGCATTCCTCATTTTTAATTCCAAGTTATGAAAATAAATGTGAAGTTCTCAGGAGTTTTTTGTATTTTAAATCATATGTACTTGTCTGAATTTTTTTATTTGTTCAGAGCAAAACATCCAAATGCTCAGAAATTACTCATTCAAAATAAAAAATAAATTTTTAAAAACAAGGAGGATTTTTTAAAGGTATAGTTCCAGTCTGTTCTTCAAGTAGAAACACTATCCCTTGATAAGGGAATCTACTTAATAATTCATTACTTCAGCAGCAATAATGATATATCTACCTAATAAAATTTTCAAGTCATTTAGACTAAAATAATATCTGAACCATGCTTCATTTGGACATGCATTTTCTTGTTTAAATGTAAAATATCTGATGCTATAAAACTGGAAAAACTGCTTACAGCTACAGAATCTCTTTTTTTTTCTAATTTGTTGAATAGAAAGAACATTTTCATACAAAATTGCCTTTACATAATGTTGAACTGGTATATAGCAAATCCCTTTTGCCTTATTTAATATAAACTTTTACAGACCTGACAAAAACGACAATCAAATTAAAAACAATTTCTTATGTTTCCCAAACAAATTGAATCACTGGATGTGCAAACACTACACAAAGAGAAAAACTGAATTGAAAGTTCAGGCTGACATAATATCTGCTAGTTCAAAAATGTAAACATCATTTATGTGGTATTCTGTCAATTTTATCTCCAGATTTTCAATCTATTTATGTTCTGCCACAACTCGCTATCAATATTTTATAACTTACAAAATTGATTCCTATACAGGAGAGGAAAAAAAAAGTTCTGTGAATGGTTATGAGAGAGAAACCTTTATATAACTACAGAATTATTATTCCAAGCAGTGACAAGAGATTAAGTGTTCCTATTACCTATTACACTGAAACTGGGCACTAGAACCTGGATTAATACCTGAAATTTACTAATTTAGCCAAAAAGTTTACCAGAAAAGTTCAACATGGTCCTGATTCATTACATTCTATGATTATTAAGGATGAAGGAACCTCAATAAGGGGAATATGGGCTCTTGGCCAATTTAGCCTGAAGGAAAAGCTTTCCTATGCCTTATTTCCCTTTAACAAAGATATGCAGTGGCCTGGTACCTACAGCTCTCTTTTTCTCTCTTGAGATTATAATTTATCAATGGTTCCTTTTCAGATACATCAAGAACTTGTTTTACTTAGTATTTTCCTGAGGCTTAGATGAAAGCAAGTAACTGCCTTTTGTGTTCTTTGGGTTTTAATTTGTATCCCTAGCCTATCAAATGGAATCATGATCTAATTATGATCCTGAAAGCAAGTTGTTTGTTGTTGTCAAGATCATTAATCCTGTCACAAGATATCCACAAATACAAGATTCCAGAGGCTTTGATATCAAAAGACCCTTATGGAGAGAGAAAGGAAATCAAAAGTAACCAGAAAAACCCTTTCAGAGTAGGGCAATAAGGGGAGTCCAAAAGTACACTTCAGAAATCCTGAAAAATTCTAAGAACCAGTCTTCTTAATGATGGTGACTGAGGAACTGTCCTAAATAAACCTCAACTAAGACAATAATCTAAGGCAGATCACTCCAGCATCTACATCAGTCATGGCACCAATAAACCCTGGAACTGCTGGAACTGCACAAGGCTGGCTCTGGTCACTCCCAGCTTGGGAAGGAGCAGCTGTGCCTGATAGACTGAAAAGTACTTGGAGGAGATTGCTCCTTCTCCTGAAGAGACACTGCATCAAGCTCTGAGAAATGCACTTCCAAAGGGGACTTCCAGGGAGTAACTTTGTTCCTTGACAAAGAAATCACTTGCCTCTTGTTGTCAAAGGATGAAATGGGAACCTTGAACATTAATGCAGCCTGACCCAGTCTGATCACACAGGACAGAAGTTTTCTGTACCTCCTCTCCCTGCCTGATGGCCTAATAGCATTCCTTCTACTTCCACAGAGAGGATGAACAATCTGCAAGATTTAATTATTAGGGATCAAGGGTTAACAATCCCCATCTGCAAGGGAGAAGAATCTAAGAAAGATCATTTGTTTTGCATTTGTGCTACAGTATTCTCAAGACTACTACTATCATTATTAAAACTTTGTGTTTATCTTTCCATGTTAGGAAAATGGCATAGCCTGAATCTGAAAAAGATAAATCAGAACATTGAAACCTTTAAAAAATCAGCACACATCCTTTTCTTAATAACTTGATATTGTGTAAGTCTAATTTCTACATATTGGTTATCTAATTTTAACAGTATATATGTTCCAGCTCATGGCAACTGTTTCTCACAATAACACTGCTCATACAAACAATCACAGTAATATTTCTTTATCTGAAAGGAATATATACTTTTCACGGTTTCAAAAGACTAAATACATTTCATAATCAAAGAACTGCCAGCATTTTATCTGTCTAAGAAATGCATACTCAGCACTGACTTCTCATTTTAGTAGCTATATAAGGTCATCCACTTGAAAATCTTTTCATCTCTAGTGAATGTGCCGAATCCCTCCAGCTCTTTTAAGTGATAAATAAATGTAACAACACATTTAGTGAGATGAACATTCACTGAGATACTCACGGGAGCAGGTGGCAGTTTGCCACTCCAGACACTGCCCATATGGGAAGGAGATGATGTAGGCATTGGAGTCCACACATCGTTTGGTGCTGCTGCACCACATACATTCCATGCCATTGCTGGTGCAGTTGGAACAGGTTGTCCTCAGGGAGCACGGCTTTTTGCAGGGCCTGGCATTCTGGTTGGGACTGACTGGAAAAGGATCACAAATATTTTACCATTTTGAACACAAGTTCAATCTCTTTTTCCTTTCACCATTTGTTCCATTAGAAAAATCCATGTTGAAGCAGTTGCTTCCTTAATTAGCTGTAAATATTTTGATCCAAAGTTATGTTTCTGTATGTATTTTACAAAATCTAATATGCAAAACTGAGCATGACTCATATGACAGCTCACAGAATCTATTTTAATGTATGTTAACTTGAAAAGTCAAGTGACTGTTTGCCACAGTAAACTTTATACATAAACAAACCTAAAAGACAGAAACCAGAATTTTGGACTTGTCAGTCTTTTACTACTTTAAGATATTCACTAATGTTCAGCAAGAATCAGAAAGAACACACTGCATTGCTGAATATCTCCACAAGTGGTTACAGATACTGTTACCATTGACTATTACTGATTTAGAGGCAAACTATAAGATTTCTGGTGTAATGCAAAATAAGCCATGTGAACGTATTCTGAAATAAAATATTTTCTGCATTAGGAATATTAATATATTACAGCTATTTCCAAAAAACTAAAAAAAATATCTCTTTTTGTAATTATTTAATCCAAATTGTCCCCAAACCCCTCTTAGGCAAATGAAGGCCCAAAGAGCTTGTTATTCACTGCAGCATCAGTCCCTGGGAGTCAGAGGCTCCTTACCGACGGGTTTTTCACACACGAGGCCGTCTGCCATGGCAGTGCAGGGATTTGCCTTCAGCCCTGCCACCTCTGCTCTCTCCAGGTAGGCACAGAAGCCAGAGTCGTTGGGCTCTCCAGGGAGCCACTGCAGGGTGGTGTTTGTGAAAGGGGACATGTCATCCCAGCCCCAGTAGGAGATGTTGATCTTGCGCAAACCCACCCAGGGTGAAATTTTCTATGGATGGAAATGAAACAAATGGCAGAGAATAGTTTCAAATGCTTTTTGTCTTCATAAAACGTTTCAAAAAAATAGCTCAGCAGCAACAACTTCACATTTTCAGAATTTGGCATGTTTTTATCTCACTTTATCATCTCCTCAATCACTGTCCACACAGTTTTTATATTAATTGTTCTATCTTGCTGAACATCCCCAAAAACCCCAAAAAAACTCCACTCCCTATATGCTTCTCTTCCACTAAAAATCTGCATTCTGTTCAAAGACAGATTTCTACTGTTTCTGATTTCTACTGTTGGACACAGGTCATAATGAAATTGTTTGTTTTTTTCCCAGTGGCTACTGTATCATTACTAATTGCTAGGCCACTGTGGATAATGAAACACATGTAAATTAACAGCAATTCAGAGAAGTCAAAGTTCAGGAAAAAGAAGGATAAGTATTCCATCCTCTAAAGTCCATAGTGCTGATACTGATCAACTTTAGGCAATTCAAAGACAGAGATGAAAGTGGCACATTTACATTTCCAATGCTGTTAAATACACATTGAACATACTTTCATTATTGATTTATAATTTATAAAACATAGCCTATAAAAAACTAAAAGCACAAATTTTTAAAACATATTTAGAATGTATCAGTAAAACTACATCACAAATTCTACTGATTTTTATCATTCCACCTTTACACACTTACAAAGTGAAAAAGTAGATTTTAAGGAAAAAAGGCACTTGTTCCAGGATAAATTACATGCCCTACTTGCCACCATTAGTGTAAAAATCTAAAGACACTCAAACCAAATACATTTCCTCATGTAATCTCTGTGCCGGCAGTTTTCATTAAGCCCAGTTTAACACACAGAAGAGAGATATAGAGAGACAATGGGGCTGTGACAGGTACACGGTGGCAGGTGGATGCCAGAATACCAAACCCAGCTCCCTGCCCAGACAGAGGATTGTCAGCTCCAAAGTAGAGATATTGAGCTGATTGTGAATTAGGTTCACAACTGATTTCATTTACAAGGTAAGTAAAGGCTGTTTACGAGTACTGTAATGCACCTAAAGGGAACCTGCCATGGTTAAAGATCTATGTATTCCACAAGTGAACCAAGAATTACTGCCATTCTCTATCACTGATCTTTCACCTTTGATCTCATATTTTCTCTGGCCACTCAGGCTTAACCCATAGCTGAAAAGAAAATCTTCCAGTACTCTTAATTCTACACACAGAGAATTCCTTCTTTTTTCCCCTTGTTAGAGCAAATAGAAATATGAAGGATTATTAATTTTGTTTCAAAAATACCAGTGGTAAATACCTTTTCAAAGAATCAGTAGGCAGATAATCAGTACTCCTGACCTCTCTAAAATGTACTCCCTATGCTCTCTTCTGCTTCTGTACTCCCAGTTAAGATCATGATCAAACAAAAATTGCTTTACCTACTAACACTTAGGGACAAAAGAACAATCTTAAATAAACCAGAAAACGACTAAGAAATGTTCTATTCCCCAAGCAGTGATGTGTTCTGGGAGACTCTTGAACAGCAACAAGAACATCCAGCAAAATTACCACTGCCCACTTTGTGTTTTACTTCTGTATTTACTTGCTAACTCCACTGCTACCCAAGGTGAGCAACTTTCCAGGTGTCTGTGAGCACTCATGTTCTGGATACCAGAAAGAACATGATACAAGCAGTAAAAGTGGAACTTGGACATCTGGAAAATGGTAGATAATACATCTGTTGTTATCTGTTGTTTTATTTGTTGTTTAGTTGACTAGGTTCCTGTTTGTGTACGTGGTCCACATGGACCAGAAAATCTTAGATACCTACACAGCTCCCTGTAGATGCTAAGTGGGCACACCAAGCACATAGAGAATAATGTCAGGGGCTTAGGCAGGATGAACTGCTGACAAACACACACATAAACCAACCCTACATGCCTAATTTGAGATTCAGGGATTCCAGCCAAGAAAATCTTTAACGTATTACCGACTGTTTCAATTGCACTGCCAAATAATTTAGCATCAGTATATAAAAACAGGGATCCTATTCCAGCTATGGTGAAAAAGTATGTGAGCCAATAATGAAAACTGAGAGTGCAGCAGTGATATTTGGAAATAAATTCTTCCATTTGAGTAGGAGACTGTCTTGGAACCCCTTTAATGATGACGAAGTCCCAGAGAGAATCATGAAAGCCAAAGCAGCCAGAGGAGATAAAAGCAGCATCCCTGAAATGAAAGGCTTCCAGCAGAAGCAACACATATCCCAGTCATAATCATTCTTAATAGCTGGACTATCTGGACAGCTTATAGTCATCATGTCAGGCATCTCAAATTCCATATGTACCATCTCTGGCTCTTTGCTAGGACAAACCATCAAAATACAGACCCAAATGCTGATGAGCACATTACCAAGGTCACACCATCGAAGCAGTGACCTTGCAGGCCCACTCAAGCCTCTCTGGCCATGCTGTTCGGATGCCAAGCACAGATTATCCGAGTGAGGCCTCCCAAATGCTCCAATGATGTGCTTAACATGCATATTCAATTATGTGGCATCAATTCCATCATGTGGTGGGCCACAGGTGAAGACTGCTGGCAATAGCAGAGAGTGTGTGTGAATATCATCAAAGTTTATCACCAAAAATGATTGCTACTGCACTACACAGAAGCCAACAGGAAAAAGCAAATCACAACAAGCGCATTCAGGAAATTCCACATGAGACATCTGCAGCCACCAAGGCTCTGTGGCTATCAAACTAATTTCTTTAAAAAAAGCAAAACAAAAAAAAGGCATCAATCTAGTATAAATTATCTCTCAAACTGATGAAAGGTTTAGTCAGAATAACTGGGAATCTCAAAGTATTTGAAGCAACAGAGGTACTTCAAATGTGTGAGCTGAAAATGCAATCCAGTTTCTTCTTCAGACTTAAGAAATAATGGGACTTGAACATCTTTCACTTGAACTCTATGGTTGTTCCATTTAATGCAAAATTAATGTAGAAAACTGATTCCTTTACTTTGAGTATCTTGCCAAAGATGCTTCTGAAGAGGATCAGACAGGAGGGAAATGAGACTGCCAGTTCTCTGGAACCAGAACTTGCTGATTCAAGATTCCAGCTCCCAGGCCTCTTGAAAAACTTTTTTAACAAACCAGATGAGTGAAAAATACAATGTAAATCATCTCATTTATTGGAAGTTCAGGTGACCTTTACTCAACATACAAGTGGGAAGAACATTACTCCTCAGAGAGCTCTGAAGACTTGTTCTTTCTTCCTATACATGCATATCTATAAATACTCCCTTGATACATTGTGTACAATTCATTTTAAAACCACATCAACAATTCAACAAGCTCACATAAGAGCATCCTAGGCAAGTTTAAAAATCAGTTTAAAAAAAAAATTAAAAAAAAAAACAAAAACCAAAGCAATGCAATACACAGCAGGTGCTCACATCCATTTGGGGAAAATTTATTATGAGCCTTACTAATGTTGCAATGGATAACATAAGTAAATATAAATTAAGAAGTATTGTATAGTTTTATCCCACTACACTATTTAAAATTTGGAATCACCCCTAGAATATGCTTGTCCTCTCATCCACATCATTCTAGGCTATTTTTTAGAATCCACAGCCCATCTTAGAAACTTTATATTTGTGCTTGAAATATATCTAGTCAACAGGTTTACCAGTTTTCACAGAACCATCTTTTATAACAATGAAAATAAATTGCCAAAAAACCTTTTTTAAATGAGAGATCAACCTTTAAGTTAGGAAATATTTCAAAATTATTAAATTCTGACAAAAACTGCTGGGTAAGGCTTTATTTTCATCTGACAAGAGGAACAAAATTGTGATCATACAATGCATACCAACAGAACACCATTCTGTAATCTCATCTACAGTCCTAGTAAGCTGAACATAAGGCCAAACTTTAGCCAAAACAGGAATCTATAAAACACTGATCACTAATAACTTCAAAAATATGCTTTTCTTTTATTCTGAATCAGGAAATTTTAATTTGCTTTTTCAATAGTAATTATGGAAATATGTTAGAAAAGAAAATTGTGTAACCTTAACTGGAAAGCTGATAGTTGGTGTTAAATCCACTGTTTACTCAGAGAAATTAAATCAGATTAAATTGCTTTGACATCTAAAGTGAAAGGGATCATTTCTACTCATGACACATTTTTTCAGGTACTACTGCTGAATCAGCACTAAGCTAATGAGGGCTGAATAATTTGCAGATGACTGAAGTGAGCAAGACTACCTTTACTGAATAGCCAATTACCACTGAGGCCCAAAAATCTCCCCTGCTTCTTAATTATGCAAATTACTGAGGAAGTATATATCTCATTCAAAAATGTATCTCCACCTTTATTTAAATTATTTTTACTTTGGATCTCAACTTGTCCTGAAAGTTTATAATACACTAATGTCTCGTTTTCTATTGAGTGCATCACAACACCTTATAAACAAAATTCAACAAACTTCTCAGGAATTGTTTTAACTCCTTGATTTGTTGCTCTAGGATGAAACATACAATTAAACTTTGATAATACTGCAGCTTCTCAGTGTCCTTATCTCCACATTCACATTTTGGAGAAAGGTTTGCAGTTAATTTGACTCTCTTCTGCACCATTCTGAACAAAAAACCTATTTCCTGAAAACAGCAGCTCTGTGAAGAGAAATAATGTGTTCTATGCAGACACAATGCTGGGTTTTCTATTCCTAAACTGCATCAATTCTGACTATGCCAGATACCAGCACATTCCATATTTTGTAAATATTTACCCAGTGACTGGCACATTTTAAGCAGTAGAAGCAAGATTTATGAGTTTTAAGTGTCTCTGGACCTATTAGACAAATATGATGCAATCTGGATGCAATTAATAGCAGGAGTCATGCATTAGGTCATGAGACCCACCAATTCTACTCTTTTTAAACTTTTCTATAGTCCAACTGGTTAAAAAAAATGTACAGTCTGGCAAAGTGAAAAAAATATAACTTTCCCAATTTCCATCTACAGAGATTGTAGCTAGCATTCCAGATTTTGGTTTCTTCTTGGAATTTCTTCTTTATAGAGGACAATTTTAAGAGGAAATTTGCATTCTTGGGCATCCAAAGTGAGTTGAGCTCCCCTAATCCTGAATGCAAGACAGTTAAACTAGAGGTGAGCTAATGGACAGTCAATGCAACAACTGCAAAATAGAGACAATGTGCTAAAATAATCTATTAGATTTCTAAAACCACAATAGGAAAGTGGAATTGGTAGAAACTGTTCTAAAGGGAGTAATTCAGAAACCAAGAGTAGATGTCAACTTCACCACAATCACACACATTATAAAACCACAGAAACACAGAGCCCTCAGAGAATACTTTGAGCTAACAAGGAATAACATTGCTATGCAAAGCTCACTAATTAACTGCAACCTACACTCAAGTGTAATTTATAAAAAGATGCTTAGCCTTGTGAGCAGTGAGTCAAAGGAAAAGTTGCAAACAGTTTATATAATAAAAGGCATTGTGGAAAACTGTTCTCTTCTTTCTTTGTGCTTACTACACCAAAACTAAATCTTCTCAGAATTTATTGCATGCTAACAAGAAAATTATTATTTTTAGTTAAATCCCACAGCTGCAAGCAAATTCCCAGGAGAGCTAATTGCACTTTTAAATTAATATACAACATTTGAATATTAGCAGGAACAGTAAATTAACCTCATATTGCTGTTTAATCTATTTTTCAGAGAAATTCAAATCTTTCCTTTCATAATATTTTGCTTACCAGGTCAATAAAAGCACATAAGAAAAAAATATTAAGTGTCATTTTTCTTGAGTGTGGGAATCTGCAGCCTATCCATTGTGTTTACTTTGGCATTATCTGACAGAATTTAATTTATTTTTCATGAACAATACAAACTAGACTTTAAACTGTTGGAAAAAATTTTAAAATATGTCTGAAAATTCAAGAGTGTCTTGAGTTCATACCACACAGATCTTTGTTTTGTCCCTTTCTTTAGTACCAAATGAACCTTCTCCTCATCCTTTAAAAATAGGCAACATATCGATTTCCAGTTTAGTACTGGGATTAGGAGAAATTATTTATACACAGTGAGGTGTGGATAGGGCACAGGGAAAATGGCACCTCCTTCCCTGTGAAGATTTCCAAAGCATCAGTGTATTATTCTAAACTTAATAAAGAAATTGTCCTAAACTTGTCCCAGAAGAAGGACTTGATGTAGAACAATCTATAAAATCACATGATGTTTCAATTAACAAGACAGAATGCTGAAGGCCTTCCAGGCTGTAGAGTTACTGATTTACAGGCTGTTTATTTGACAGCTTCTAAAATACACAACAACTACCTAAGTTGCTCTTCATTTCTCAGCATAAAATACCAAATAACAAAGAGATAAAGTCAGAATCATATTCTTATTTCCAAATGCTGCTCTGAGACATTCATTAATCCTGCTAAGTTTTTTTGTTTTCAGGTGAAACTGAAACCTTTTTTCTTTCCCAGGCTAAAGATTTTAAAGCCTTCAACATTAACCACCCGAGTCAAACTCTGCTGCAGATAATAAAGATTAAAACCATGGTGTTCACCTTACAGCAGCTCTGACTCCATTTGTGAACTCCCCACCAGCACCTGTTATAGAAACAAGCCATCTAAAATGAAATCTCACTCTTTAAATCATTATGATTGCAGTTTGAGAGGGAAAGGCAGGCAAAAGAAGATCAAGAAGTTTCTGAGAGCCTCTGTCACACCTGATAACACATTTGGGATGTATCACACTGAGTAAATGTAGCTGGACAGATAGATAGGAATGAAAAAAAATTATTTTTTTTTACTTGGTGCCACAGAAAACACCAGGATAATTCATGGCAGAATTTCATTAGAGGTTCTGACAGCTGAATGATTGTTTAATCTAAGACAGATTTTTCAAAAGTGTATACATTTGTCTACAACTGCTTAAACTGTATTTGAGGTATCTCAAATTTACATCACCACATTGGCTCAGGATGTACTTCATTTAAATAAAGATATGCTTAGCAGGATGTCATCTTGCAGAAGTTCTAAGCTCTGAAATGTAAGAAAAATCTTGCTTTCAAACACTAAAAAAAGCTATTTCTCATCTACACCTCAAGCCAGTCAGGAAAAATCAGTCACATCAATAGTCTATCACACATTATTAGATTGGAAAGCATCCTATGCAGTATTTTAAAAGGAATCAGGGGAAAGGAAAGCAAAAAGGAAAAAAGTGGTAAAATAAATAACCAGAGCAATCATGTTGCCAATATCATTTTGTTGTTGTTTTTGTTTCAATTACATTTTCAACATTAACTCATAACCTATGTTTGAAACTGCATTTTGCTGTAGAATGCTAAGAAGGATAACAGAATATTTCTGTCCACAATATATGTCCCTAACCTCCTGCTCTCTGAATCAGTAATAACATAAAGGTAATTCTTAACTGCTATTTCCTTTGAATGATCTCAATTCATCTTCACCATAACAACTTTGTAAATCACAGACTAGCTTGATATAAGCTTTAATTATTATCCACAATTATCTTTCATTTTCCTGTAAAATCCTAAACTACTTAAGAATTTGAGGATTTTATACTGACAAAGCACTGCATGTTCTACAAAACTAAATACACATTCTCAAAAATGTCCCTTTCAAAGAACAAATGATTTGTTTGTAAAAATCAGGATCATATTCTGCAACGACATCCCATCTGAGTGTACACTGCTGGGTTTCATATTTCTGAGCGTTCTTACATCTCATATACATAAACCAGTGATGTTTAAACACAGCAATAAGCATTTGAATATTTAACTGCTAAAAAATTGAACCTGACCACCCAGGGACAAGTAATTTCTGTTCCCTTCTCTTGTCCCACAGTTAACAATATATGGATTGTTAATATGGATCATTTTTTCTAAGGAATAATCTGGTGGTAGCTTGCTGCATTTGCCAGAGGCATGGAAGAGTTTTCAACTCTCTCTCTCTCTCCCCCCACCATTATTAGAGAAAGCTAATTAGCTCCAGCTAATTCCAGCACTGCTGTGCAGGGAATTGCTACATGTTTTACATACTAGTGCAGCTTCTCTGTGACCCTTTGATCCCACAAAGCAGCTACAGAGGAAACTGGCTTTTCTGGAGAAGTTACATCTGTACTGGTGCATGGGGTTATGCTGGACCCTGCCCTTGCCTGTGTTGAATTTCAGGATTAACTCTATCCCAGCTAAAACCAGGATACAAAATCAGTGTTCCAGCCATTCTCTTGAGTAAATACTCTCTGCCAAGTAAATAGTAACTTTTAGCATTTAAATCTGGAAAGGGGAAATCTTGGAAGCTGCTGTGTGATTTGTTTTAAATATGAGATTTCCTTAATATCTTACACGTGACTTGTACCAGTCTTTAGCACCATTTAACACATTTCTTTGAAGGCAAAAACTGTCTTCTCTTTGGACAAAACCCTAGAAGGGATTTCTCAAAGCAAATTTGTTTCACATAAACATCAATTACAGCTCCTCAAGTTACCTGAAGTGTGTACTTCTGTATTTCATCCAGAACAAATTCCACTTCTTTTGAGGTTGTTAATGAGGCAAGATTTCCACTCAAATTGTAGCAATACAGTTTGGCATTGTCGTAGCTTTCCCGACTGGAATTGATGTGGAGGCAGGCATCTCCAATGTGATTCCATCTTTCTCCACACAGGTGAGCTGGTGCAAAAAGCATACAATTAAAGCTGATTTGAAAAGAACTTTTAAAAAACCCAAGGGAGTCTGAATTTTATCTTCCTGAGATCATAAATCAAAATACATCCCACACTCAATTTCCCTTTTCACATCACATAAATTCAAAAATAAAAAGTATCATCGTATAAAATAGTGTATTGTTATGGAAAGAAAATTCCAGGAACTTAAAGAATAATTCCATGATAAATGCTAAGTTTCAGCATAATGTTTTTATGCCCCTATTTCTTCCTTGTATTCAGAACTGAGCACAACTAAATATTAAGATTAGATTATGTACATAAATAATAGTTTTAACAACTTCTTTTACTTAAATGCTATGTAAATTTAAAAATATAACAACTGTCCTGGAATTAATAAATCACAACTTTACACTATCCTTGTTTTATCATATCTTTGCATTTATATTTGCCTAAATACTAATGCAATCCAAATGATAGAAAATTCAGATAACATCTCAGAAAATATTTCTCTTCGACATTTTACAGGATTACTCAGACTCAGATAACTATTAAAAGATAAGTAAGAGCAACTGTTATAGTAAATCTACAAAGATTACATAAATACAGTTTTGAACTGCAGAGACTAAATTAAGTTATTTAATGTATCATCTCTGTAAAAAATGTGTTCATTAACTTCATCTGGACATAAGATCAATTGGAAAAGATTCTGACATCTAACTGCATACATGTAGCTATGAATGTAAATTACAAAATAAATACTATTTCAGAATGTTAACAGTCACCTTCTGAGAATATTTCATATGAGCATTTAAATATTCATTGCTTTCATAGTAGTACCAACATTAGACAATCAAGAAACTAGATCTTGGGCCCTATCTGCACAGGAAAATTGAAGCATAACTGAATTTAAAGTTTTACAGTAAAACCCCAGCTAGCAAAAGCCCCAATGTCAGTGTACACACCAGAGTAATATGGCCATTCAGCTCTGCACTCAGGGCTCATCACTGCCCTGTGCAGTGCATCACTGTGCCTTCACTAATGGCATTATCTCCCCCAAAACAAGTAAAGGTGGCACTGATCCCCCAGTCAGGGCTGTCATCACATCTGCCTTCACCTGGACAGGCACAGACAGGCAAGAGGAGGGAACACAAATCCATGTCTGCTCATGAACTGGCGAGGAAGAGGAGATGGACTCGGTTTTGAAAGCAGCTGTGGTGTTCCCTTACCAGGTAGTGCCTGGCACTCCTGCTGCCGCTGGTCCCACTGGCAGTTCAGGTGCAGGGAGCAGCTCTTGCAGCTCGTCAGTTTATTGCAGATCTGCTCATTCCTCACGTGACACTTCGTGTAGTTTTTAACTGACTGTAAAAAGAGACAAAGCAGCACCTCAAGCATACCTCTATTAAAAAAACAGAAGTCAAAACTTAAATACAGGGCAGGTGGATCCCTCCCAGATAGTTGTGGCCACCTAAAAGCTAAGCTGAATTTGAGCACCTTATCCAGAATCCTTTGTCAGATGCAGAATGTAACACTGGAGAACAAATCACCCCACCTGTTCTACACAGCTATGAGACTCAAACTGAAGAGGACAATTCCCTGTACAGAGAGCAGGAAGAGTTTAATAAACTAAACTCAGTATTTATTTCTTAGATAGTTTAGGGTTATACTTTCACTAAATTATTTCATCCTA
This sequence comes from Parus major, assembly GCF_001522545.3. NCBI lineage: Eukaryota > Metazoa > Chordata > Aves > Passeriformes > Paridae > Parus > Parus major. The sequence goes on along the minus strand of NC_031775.1, from coordinate 26,928,187 downwards.
TGCAGGTTAAAGCAAGAAAAATAGTCAAACAGAACATAAAAAATGGCACAAGGTGCAAAATAATTACATTTTTAATTACTGAAGGTGCAATATGCTCCACACATGACAAAACCGGGAATAACTTAATTCCTTTGGTACCTTAGTATGCAAGAAAAGCAGTAAACACTGAAGGAAACCTGGGGGCTTTTATTTGGTGTGGTCAGTGTTTGTTGTTTTTTTCCTAAAAACTGAGGTCTTCCAAGTTGGACATTTTGAATACAAATCTTTCTTCCCACTGCACAATGCTTTTAATTAAGGCATTGTATTGATATTTTATTTAATGAACTGCCCTAAATCTTCAGCCAATTCATCAGCTTACCTATAAGGCTCTCTCTACCAACTTAATTTCAAGGTAATAATTAAAAGGAAGTCCTAATGCAAGGCAGCTTTATACTCACAGAACAGTTGAGATTGGAAGGGACCTATGGGAGTCCCTCTTGTCAAACCCTAATAAGTCTTGTCTTTCTTAAACAACAAAAGATTAAATTAATACATGGCAGCAAAAACGGATTGCACTTGGATAGCAAATGAATGATTTATTGACAATGTTGGTTGCTTTCCTTTCTAATAGTCTCCTGGAGTATGATTAAACAACTTAAAAAGGGACTGCATGACAATAAGTCACACAGTGGTTGGTATATGGTATATCACACACTGGAATATGGCAGTGATAGAGCAGGGAGGGGAAAAGCTGTCTCCTTTTATTTCTGTATTTTTAAAGGCCTGAAATAATGCATTTGTGAAAGTGAATTCACAATCTCACACAGAACCAGCTTCATTCCTGCTGAACAACACTACTGTTGAGGCATTTCATTTTGTCTTATTTTTTTCCTTTTATTGGATAAGATGCCTACCAGTAAGCTTATTTCAGGTGGTCCTTACTTTTTTCTGTTCAATAGGAAAGTCTGTTGTAAAGCAAACAGGACCAGAGAAGGTCTGAGTGCAGGCAGGTACACCACACCACAAAACAGCCAAAGACAATGCCAGCAAGTCTGTCTATCTAGGCCAAAAATGAATACAACAGTAAAGCACAAAAAAACAGATCTTTGGTACAAACCCACATTTAGTTTCACTCAACTTCTTCAATATGAAGCATATTCACAAAACTGCCTGAGAGATGCTTTAAAATGAATTTTAGAGCACAAGTAACCACCATCTGCTCATTTACAATAGCTCAACTAATACTCACTTTTAACACTTCATTTTGACATACCCTTAAGCATTCAGATTTCTTTTTTAAATTATATACTCTTCAGTGGTATTACATACAGATTACAATTTTCCACCTAAGCTGAGATATTTGTTCTATTACTTTCTAATCATGAAGCTTGTTGTGTTCTGGTTATTTAATGTTTAAAATAAAATTCAAAGTACTAGTGACTGTTCTATAATAATGTTCTTTGTTGTATTCCCTTATTCCCAGCATTTATTTCCCTTAAATCCAATTTAAACACTGCTTGCCTGAAAATCTCATTAGTTCAATGTAGATGTGAATCCAATAGGTAATTCATATTAACACAATATTAAGGTTATAACTTAAACTACCAAACCCAATGAAATTCAGAAAGATGACAGTCCATCTGTTACAGAACTTCTATATTGCTGTAGGATATTTATAATGCTTACACACCAAAGCATGAGTAAATCATGTTATATATAAAGCCTCCCTCATGTCTGATCTACTTAGATTTTTTTAAGCACTGATCCTCATATAGTAGTATAAGTTTTAAGTACTGATCCTGATATAGTAGTATATAGACAGACTTACGAACTGCAGTGATTTTCTGAATATTTATTGGAGAATGAAAAATACTACAACAGTTTATCTTAGAATTTCCAAAATTGCTATTAAATTATGTACCTCTCTTGTCCTCCTGAATTTTTCAGGTTAACAGTATAACCTTGTCTAGTTTGCCTAATATAAATGTCAATTATTAATTTATAGATTTCCTATTATTTTCCTCAAGCTACTCCCAAAACTTGCTGCTGGGTACTTCTTACTCATGAATTTTCTTTATTTCCTCCAAGATAAATTTGATTCAATTCATATTTCCTTCTACTACTTCACATATTTCCTCTTGTCTGTTCTTTGAATTCATCAAATGCAGGCAGATTGCCATGATTACTATTATTGGTATTGGAACTCCCATTTTGAAAGAAGGAGCTTTCTGGAAGCAATACAAACATTACAAAAAAACAAGGATTCTTATCTTTAAGGCACTGTGCAAAAACATTTAATGATGTATGACTATAGGTCTCTTAGAAGCCTCCTCTAGTATCCCATTTCCTCAGCAAAACACCCTTTCTCATCCCCTTCATGGATTTGATAAAGTTTGTTTTATGTTACCATACTCAGATAAAGAACACTGTTAAATCACACACCAATCTGGGCTGTATTTAGGTAACTGTCATCAATTGAGGCTTTATTTATTTATGTATTGCACATGTGGAGACCAACACACAAGAAATTCAGAGACTGCTCCTGGCAGTAAGAGCGTGGCTGGTTTCAGTCAGAGAGGAAACACATCCCTCTTGTAGGAAAATGCCCCCCTTGGAGCTTCTGAAGACAACATTACCAAAAATGCAATAGTGGGTGGAGGGAGAAATAAAACAATTCAGCTGTGCCTCAACATACTAAGGCTCTCTTTAAGGCTACTTCATCAATTCTTTTTATCTCTTTAGAAATTGAACAGAATTGACCATGTAAATTTTTTTACAGGGAAATTCAATCTCTGTTCTTTCTCAGTAAAGTAAACTTCATTTTGAATGACATTTTGTAAAGGTGCAGCAATCTAAAATGAAATTAATCTCTCCCACAAAGTCTTTTCTTTTTTTTCTCCTTTTTTTTGGTAAAGAATTGTTTACATTACAAATTATAGTCAATGTTCTGTACAACAGGATCGGCAGTAAGGGAGTATAATTTTCATAGGAAGCAAGTTAAAGCATTTTATGTAGAGACATAGAGAGTGAATACAGTTTCATAAACATATTAAGCAGATCCAGATGAACCAAGCCTCTGCTTGCAATGATATCAGATATGAGTATTGTCTACATGATCTATACCTTGATGATGCATGGGTCTGGACAGTAGGGGAATACAGTGTCCTGTTATATGCTGGCTCACATCAGAGGGTGAGCACAAGCAGGTGTATCATCAATGCATTAGCACTACTCATGAAATCCATCTGTCCAACTAGAGTTATTCCAGGGAAATATTCATATTTTACAAGCCTTCCAATCAGCAGAGTAGCCACTGCTTTGCAGATGAAATTTGCTCTATGACCATGAGGCAATGCCAACTGGTTGACAGCACATCTTTAGTAAACTGGCCAGTTTCCATGAGCAGATTCTAAAGCATTATTGTCTGTCTCATCTGGAGTCCTATGAGCTAAGTGATAAATCAAGGCCTTTGTACAGCTGCAAAGGCTCCTTGTGATATTCCTAAGTCTACAAGCTTGTTATCCCATATTACCATCAGAGTGCTGTCACAACATTTTCGTTTGTGGGCCTAGTCCAGAAGTAGCAGTCTATGAAAATGGATAATGAGCCTGATCCATTTCTTTTTCCACATGCTACCATTCTGTTGATGCTATTTTGGTAGGCTTATATCGAAGCTGCAAAATTCTGCCTCCATCATCTCACAGCCAGTAGACTACTTTTGCAACAGGCACCTTACATTTATGACAGCACCTCTTTCCAGAAATCATTTTGATGAATCTTTGCTACCCCATTCTTCAGTAACTACACTAACAGCCTTTCCTATTCACTTCAAACTCTGACTAAAAGACAGGAAATTATACAGAGCAGAGTGCGTAGTTCGCTAATTAAGCTGACAATCTTAGTCATGAAAGGTTGTCAAAGAAGGACACTGAACCAAGCAGCTTGTGCTAAAATACCTAGTGCTCCACATTTATTAGGGATCATTTATTAGGAATGAAGATGGTCTGCTCCTTAGCAACTATTCCTTGCTCAGGAGCTGAAAACCACGGTTAGCAAATTAGCACCTAATAAAGAACGATGTGTCAGGAAAAGAAGGACCCTTGAAGATCACAAAGGAAACTAACCATTAGTGCCTGGAATGTGAAATCCCTCTGACAGACTTGTAACTGTGGCTACTGATGAATTTGTGTCTGCATTGCTTTTATTAGTAGTGACTAGCTACAAATGCCAGTGATTAGAGCTGACTGTGCTCACTCTGAACAGGAAAGACTTGAGTCACAGTCAATCCAACTCACACCTTAATTTGTCTGGAGATCAGGATTGATTTGCATCAGGTTCAAGCCAGAGAGCAAGATACTTTTACTAATGAAAGCAAAAAGAAAGGATTTTGAAGTCAAGTACAGCCAGGTGTCTGTGGACTGCTGAAAAGTGTAAGGAGGCTAAATTTATAAAGATGAAATACTATTATAAGCTTGACAAAAATCAAATAAAAAGCAAGAGATGCAGCAGCTGATGAACAGCAACATGAAGTATAAAACTTTTTGGCACTAGGCAATATTAAAAAGAAGAAACTATAAATTTGCATGAATCTATGTGATCTGATTGCTTGTACTTAAAAAGATCAGAACCAAATCATCACAAGCCAGTGGACCTCACGGTTACAGAAGCTCATATTCCTTTAATGAGATGACTCCATGACAAAGAAAACCATTTCTATGATGATCAATGACCAGAAGGGCATGACTAATGAGACTGGCCTGGTCCTGTTTGAAAGGGAAAAAGCCAAACAGTGCCCTTGATGTGATCCATGGTTTCTGCCTGTCTACTGTACACCACATATGCATGAAATCCAAGTTAATAATAACTCCTTGACTTTTCAAATGTCATTAATTAGGGGATAACAGCATTAAGAAATACACAGTAGGCAGTACAACCCTGAAGAATACTTGTTTTACCCTGAAATAGATTCTTTTGCAGCATTCCAGCTCTGCCTTCTGCAACATTTTTAGTTCAAAAACCTGGCAAACAAGTCTGTGTCAAAAACAAGCAGCTACTACTCTACTAAACCTAGAAAAGGAAAAGTACTGATGACATACTCAGACTTGTGAGGACTCACCATGCTACAGTTACTGTTTGCTGAAATGCACTTCTTGTCGTCGCACCACTGGCAGCCGTTGGTGTTGGCGGTGCAGCTGGCGCAATCCGCGTAGCGGTAACATCTGTCGTCGGCAGCCGCTGCCACACAAATCAAACACAAACGTCCCACAGAAGGAGAATTACCACACATTTAAAACACTTCCTCAGAGCTTTTTCTGTTGCATCCTTCATTTGAACTCTAGCCATTCATAAGGGTTTAAGTTACTGTAGGAAATTAATTCTATTTGGTTAATAGGATTTACTCTGTTAAAAATTCCTTTATTTTTTTTATAGTTGAAGGTTCATAATTCTCATATCAACTAAAGGAATATTCACTGATTTACAGCAATGCAAAAATTAAGAGTATGAAGATCTTTTTTCAATTATTTTTTCTTCACTCCTTTAACATGGAAGAAAGGTTCTCTTCAAATGTAGGATTCTATAAATATTAAATGGCTATGCAAAAAGATGAGATAAAAGGAGTAAATGAAGCAATCTAAGATATTAGCAACATGTGTACATTTTAAATCTTTTTAAATTAATTTATGAACCTAATAATGACTGGTAAGTTAACACTCTGTCCTTTATCTACAAAAAGAATCTGAAAAAGAGTCAATGTTATATTCTTGATAATGCAACTTGGACTAAAATTTAGGTTATGTAAAATCATTTAGGACACAAATTGTTACTTCTGTTGAATGTGGCAAAGGTTTTAAAAGTCACCATGCTGCAAAATAGGAGAATTTGTACCATCTCTTACACTGATTACTGTGTTTAATCCTGTTTGGTTTGACTCCTTCAGTTTCAGGTTCATGCAAGCTTAAAAGATTCTCTTGCCAGGGAAGTCTTGTCATCCAAGAATCGATCTTTTGAAAACCACTAAAATTTCTGTGTATCCTTTGGTATTGACCATCAGCTGTTTCTCAGATGATACTCTCAACCAGGTAACAACTGAATCAAATAATGTAAACGAATATATGAAAAATTGGCTTTTGGCAAAAAATTACCACCTGAAACTGGACGAATTTGATAGCAGTGAAACACTGCTGGTCACATAACTTCTTCTGGAACTGCAATTATATAGAGCTCATCTCTTCCAAGCCGAGTTGTGCTTTATTTCCACTGCAGCACCTGTACTTTAGAAACTGCTTTTTTCATTTTCCTTCAGTCTTTCTGTGCTTTGTTCTGTTTGGGTTTTATAAACACCTGTTGCTATCAGTTTTTTATAGGATCCACTTCTATCTGTATTACATTTGAATTTAACGCCATAAGATTTTTTTCTTTCTATACAGATGAAACTTTCTAAATTGTAGATCTCTAGAAGCTCTGAAATGGTTCAAAAGCCATTTTCCAGAAAACTGTACCTGGATAATGTTTTTGTTATATCATGTACCTTTTTTTTCTGAGTTTGTGATTTTTATAGCCAGTCTAGAAACAAGTAAAAGCTATCAGAAAAATAAAATGTGTTGAAGTGTTGATTAATAGCAGTGCTAGTAACTTTTCAATGAACATTAAACACAGACTGGCAGTTTAATTGTATGGCAGTTTGTACACACAGCACACAGACAAAGTTTGCGAAGCAATTTTACACTGTGCTGAAAGGAAAGATGCACAGAAAAAATAGTAAGTGCATGTAGCAGGGATAAATATTCTGTTCGTGTGACATATAAGAACAACACTTTCACAAACAATTTATTTGTGACAAGCCAAAATGCTTAGGAATAGGTTGGAACAGTTATTCATAACAGTAAATTGCTGTTTCATACAATACAGCCTTCACAATGCCACAGAGAAATTCATATGACAAACTTGAACCCATCTGACATACTGCAAAGGGCTTGTTTGCCTCAGGTTTTTTCCCAGCTGTGCCTGTACTATATTCTTCTGTACAAATGTTCCTTTTTCACAAGCAATCTGCTTGAAGCAGTGATGCTTTCCTCTTTTATTGGTACACAGAGGTATGGGAGTGCCATATGCCCATAACACCAGGTATCACTTGCAGCATCCATCTGTGCTCTGACTGCTGCTCTGCTCTCCCTTAGCACCTTAAACTTGTGCCCTTTTGCATCTACTTCCCTGCATGTAAAATACAAAAGGATTCCACAACTGAATGATTTTTTAAAAATAGTCTATATATCTCTTGGGCTGGGTATTCTCAGGGGGGAACACTCTCAACATTCCAGACACTACTTCCATGTGATTACTTCTTTGGGGGTTGCCCACCCCCATCTCCTACATTGCATTACAAACCTGACTCTAATTCACTTACCTGTTTTCTTGGGACATTTTGCTCTAAGGATGTTATTAGCATGTGCAGATTCCCAAGATTCACAATGTTTCTTGTTCCACAGGCACCTTATTCCTGGACGAGCATTTTTGCACAGCTCTTCATCTCTGAATGCTTCACAGTTGGGAGGTTTGTACACAAGGATGTCATTCAAGAGAACACTTGAAAAGCCCCCAAATATATACATGGATCTATTGGGAAAAAGCAAGGAAAGTCAATGGTTATTGTAGGCACATTTTCTTATATTCTTGTGGTATACAATCAAAAACCCACATAGTATTACAAAAAAAAAAAAATCTTATTCTTTCTCTAATAAACACTATATCAGTGGTTCCTTTACTGATTACTTTTTCAATTTATTTCTCCATGGAAGTTGACAGTAACAAAAAAAATTGCTGAAAGCTCCCTGTGCTGTATGTCTTATGGAGTGGCATATCCCAATTGTCTGAAAAAAAAACCCAAAGAGCTTTGGAAGAATGCACTCATTTTTGAAGTTAAATATCATGAAATATTTGCCTTCAGAAAACAAGAACATTCTTTTAAAGACAGGTAGCAACAATTGGCAAGACAGATATTTCTTTTTGGTAACATTTCTGGTGCAGTAGCTGCTGACACAGGAACCAAAAGACTAAACCTGAGTCCTCACCCTTCTCATTAAAACTAAGAACAGTCTCAGATAATAATAGCAATAGAAAGTAGTCTCATAGTAATAGAAAACCTCTATATCTGTTGTATGATATACTCTTAAAACAGAATTAATCAGAGTTACCAATAGCAGAAATCTGGAGAGTGTCACTGTTTTGGTACCAAAAACTTTACCAAAAATACCACTAGGTTCTTTAAAAAGAAAAAAAAAATAGCAAAAAAAAATAAAAAAAAATAAAAAAAAAAAAATAAAAGCATTTTGAATGTAATTCATAGAAAGTGACAGTTCTCAAAGTATCAGATATGGCTTAGATGGCATGAAACACACAAATCATAATGAAAAAATATCAGTTGCTGAATTCATTAACTCCAAGCAATTTTGTCTTAATAAATAAATCTGTTCATTGATTAATGTCAAGTGCTCTGTGTACATACTTACAATTTGGTTCTATTTTTGTTAAAAGCAGTCACACTCTTATTTGTAGCATTATTCATTACCTCATTTCTGACCTATACAGCATCCTTATATGGAGGATCCCTAAGTTGCCCACAAATACTTGAGTCCTGACTTTATTAGTGTGATGAATAATCTAGAAGAGGTAAAATTATCTATAGCACTGCAATTTCAGATACTAGGCCAGTTGGCAACCAGCAAAACAAAAGCTGAGACAAGTAAAACAATACACATTTCTTTAAACCTGACTACTGTTTTCTACAACTTTTCCAACTTAATATCATCTAGTTGCTGGCAGGCTTTTCCTCCTTCAGGTGTTAAAGCTAATAACTGTATCAGTATCATCAAAATCTTCCCTTTCTCCCAGAAAATTTTAGTTACATGGTTATCTTATGATTGTAGAAGAATGAAGAATTATAGCATACTGCAGAGAGAAATTATTTCTCCCATCACACCTAGGTAAGGGTTATCCTTGGTACCAAATATCAAATTCAGTGTAGTCCTCAATAGTGGGAAAACACCTCAGTACACTGGAATGTTCACCTAAATGTCACTGAACAGATCCCACAGCCTGGCAGACTGGGGATTAGCTGTACTCATTACCTGATGAGCCCTACTTTCCATTTTAATAAGTTACATCAGTTCTGTTATCATACTTAAGTGTGATTTCTGCTTCAGTTTTTTCCTTCAGAAAAATGGCAAGGAAAGTTTAAGAGATACTTTATTTACCCATTACTGACAACAGCAGTGTGACCAAATCTGTTGACATCTCTATGCAGGTTAGGTTTTGGTAAAACCTTCCATTCATCACAAGCTGAAAGACAAAACACCAAGCATATATCAAATAATTTGAAGTTTGCAGCAAAATACAGGTGAAGTATATTTTAACTACTCAAGGATTAATCAGCAGGTTACTCCTTTTAGATGCATTTTTGAGTAGATGCTAAAAGAACCTGTCAGCAACACTGACAGGTCTATCCTAACATTTATCAAGACCACAGGACATGCATAGAAGAGCCACTTTATTATATGTGCAGTTGTCTGCCTTCACAGCCAGTTAGAGCACCCACAACAGCAAGCCCTGCCATCATTGTGATCAAGGGATCAGTAATATTGCCCTCATGTTTACACGCTCTCAAATTAGCTAAAGGTTTTCAATTTATAAGTATTTCATGGAATATCTATGGTAGTGAACATAGTTCTTTCTTAAGTGTTTTAAAATAAACTATTATTCTTTCAGCTGTGCAACCCATCTCATTATTGCCTTACTTTTGGTATCTTGATTTAAGTATGCTTCTAATTCCTTTCCACATACTTGAAAGGAATGATGTATCAGGATCTCCATGTCAAATTAATTATTCAAGTACATATCTTTTAGAACTGCTGTACACAAAAGTGGTTTTGTTGTGGTTTATTTTTTCTTTCCTGACTAGTTTTAGTTCTTGAGAACAATTAGTCCTTTCTTCATTATTTCCTACTTAAACACCATGGACTTCATATATTCAAATCCCATAGTAATAGAAATAGGGAGCAGATTGAAACTACAGATAGGAACTTCAAGGAAATCCCTATAAAGTGGAGTAGGGAAAGTACTAGGGAAAGAGCAAGTAAAACATTCCTAGAATTTATTGTCATTATGGGTTTTGGAGTCAGGTAGGGAAAACTTTCAGGAAAACTGTAACCCTCATATGAGAGTTGTCTCATTAAAAAATCAAAAATTTGCAATACACATAAAGGATAAGGATTACATCCAAAGCTGAAAAGGAGTGGAAGGGAAAGAAGGCTCTCCAATTTACTCCAAATAAAAGCATTGCTTTATTTACATATATAGACACTTCATTTTAAGCCAGAGGCAAAGCTATCAACTTGGACACAAAGACAAAAAAAATAAATAATTTTAAAAAAAATGTATTTGCTCAGTACACTCTTCATAATACAGAGAAGTGGAGAGAGTATTGCCTGTAGAAGCTGCAGAGTCAGAGTTAATAACACAAGGAGAAGTGTCCTAAAAAGACCAACAATTAGAAAAGGTTGCTGGCAGACATCAAAACTGTCGAGAACACATCTGAAACCTGTTTCCAGAGTCTTAATGCAAGAGAGGTTTTACATAATAATGCTAAGTTCATTTACCTGCAAGATTCCAATGACAGTCACATCTAAAGAAGGTATATGATGTACTTAAAATATGGAATGATTCATGCAAGTTACAAATATGGTTAATAAATAAATAAATATCACAATCAGACCACATATTTCAAAAAAAAACCCAAAAAATCATCTTCCCTCCTATAAAAGACTAAAGAGATCACAATTGCCTCAAACACTTTTAGGATCACAGAAGGACTTTGTCCTGAAGATAAGCACAGAATGGGACTGGCTCTGGGCCTGGCAAAGTCAGGGTAGTACATCCTGGGAAATGCATCCAGACAAAAATTTCCACTGTGGCAAACAAAGATCTGTCTCTCTCTCAGTCTTGTTACTCCCGCTGTATCCCCCCTGCTTTTCCCCATCTCTCTCTCCTTCACATTTACTGTTAAACAAAATCTGTGCTACTGGCTTGGGCATATGGTTTTTTGCACCTTAATTTGGGTAGAGGCATTTCTCAATAGTCAGATCATAAACTCACTCCTCAGCTTAAAAACCAGAAATGGATATTAGGAAATCCAGGAGGAACAAACTGTCCTCCAGGCTGATCTCGTTCCCACTGTCAGAACAGTTCAACTCTGCCAATGCTGCTGTTTTGGCACTTCTAATGCAGAAAATTATTGACAGCAGAAAATTATTGACAGCAGCACTTTGTGCAGTCAGCATCCTGTTAGCAAAGCCCGCTGGAACACCTCAGCACACGGTCACACGAGGATGGACTCAGCACACAGGAGAGGATAGGACGGCACAGCTACGGCAGCAACACCGCTAAATCAGCTCAGGCTTGCACCCAAGCACAGCCTGAGCCCATAAAGGCAGCCCCTGTGAGACCATGGATCTGATAAATAAATCAGTGACACCTCTTTAGAAACTGGAAACAGAAACTAAAAGCATATTATTACCAGAGTAACGCAGATGGTCAAACAGCAATAGTTTTGACATCAGGCGGGGGACTCACAATGGAATTAGCAGTGTGAAATATAGCAAGTTTAATTCACTGTCTTATGGGAGCAACACATCCCAAAATACTTACTTCTTTCTCAATTTCTACGTTCTGTCACTATCATCATTAATATTATATTATCATAACACAGTGGAATTATTAATACACTGAATCTCTCACAATTGTTTTTTTCTTATCTGCTCTACTTAAATAGAGTGGTGAAAGTATGTACCTGCCAGAGAGATACTCCTGAAACAGTTTCAACCAAAGAGATCACAGCACTAGGACACCAACTACCTACTTATAAGTTTTTGATGAAGTTGGGAGTAGTATTAAATACAGAAGTTGTGTATTACCCATATCCATCCATAATACTGGCATTTGACGCCTCCAGGGGGTTTGACTTATGAAAGTAACTCAGACCGAGAGCAATATTATTTATTAGAAATAAGGGATCAACAGTCCAAGCACTAATTCAAATTCTAATTCAAGAAAATACTTCCTTTAAAACTTCCATTTTAAAACCTATAAAAATCAAGCATTTTAACAATTGACCAACAAAATCTTACTATTATACTTCAAAATCTAGTTCTTGCTGCTGTTAAGTCACTGCACATAACAGACACAGCATGTGTGAGCTCGAGTGCCTTTGATGATAAAGGAAACAATTTAGGAAGCCCACACTAAATTTCCGTCTGATTTTAAAACTCACACTAAATTTTCACCTGATCCTGGGAAATGTTGGCATTAATTTTCTTATTTTTACAAACATATACATTATGAATATAAATATATAGTCTGTCCTGTACTTAGAAATTTATTTTAGAAAAAGTGGAGTTTAACACTAAAGGAAGACTATAAAACCATAATAAAGGCTGGTTTTCAGATGAGGAACCCCTGAGGGCTGGAGATATAATAATTCCTTTCTTACTGATGGTATTTTTCAAACTGGCAGGTCTTTTCAATAGAGTACAAGAAAAGAGAGGGAGGGAAGTTTATTACAAATAGCCTCCTCTCTTATCTGCTCCTAGTCTTCTCAGTGACTACTGAACAGAGCACTGTGCAAGAATAATACTTTTGCTCAGTTTTCAATTCCTGATGTGAGTGTCTCAGTACAGTTGATTAATACAAAATACAGATAGCTAGCCATGTGATTCCTGGTGTTTTTCAGTAAAGAATCAAACAGAATTCATCCCTGCCAATCATCTTCAAACTTCTGCTGAACATATCTAAGAACCCAAATTTCCAGACTTCACTGTACCACTACAAGAAAAAAATAACAAACAGTAAATGTAATGTGATTTACAATCTGATTTATCAATATTACAGAATTCTATGTGTTATGTGTATTATACTAAGTCTAATAATGATGATAAACTCTGTGCAGCAAAGAATAAAATATTTTTCTCCATAAAATGTTATGCCCTCAAGGCATTATACCTATAGCAAGTGGAAGATGCAGTATTAGCTGTATCTGTTCTATCTGTAACCAGGTACAGCACATAGCACATGGAAGCACATTCTGCTTTTAATAGAACCAGCTATGAAGCAGATGAACAAACAATACTATTCATTCCAAACTGATTAGCAGAATTTTTTGCCACTGAAAAGTACAAGGAGAAATGAAGGTTTTTTTTCTTTCTATTACTAAGGCTTCTGTTTTAAGAAGAAGCTCTACCACATTATAACATTCACAGAAAAAGTTTCATCCTCCTCCCTGGTGTAGATTAAATGGTTTCCAGATAATACAGAAGTGGCTCTGACAGTGAATCGCCAGTCACACACATTTCTGTGATGAAACACCGCAGAAATGCACTGGATTTGAAGCAATCCAGCTGATGCTGGCAGAGAAAATCCCCACTTGAACTTTGCACAGGGTATTGCCCTCCAGAGCCCTCGCTCCAGCAGGTCAGGCCTCCACACATCTCATCTACAACCTACTGGCAATACTGCATTTCTGTTATCAGAGAAGATGACCTGGGCACTTCATAGGGAAGTTCTCAATGCTGCAACAGTATTCATACACTACTGGAAGGTTTCCCAGTATGACTCCATAGGAAAAAAAAAAAAACAAACACAAAATAGAAACAACCAAATAATTTCTAACCAACTTTGTCATGTCAGTAAAATACTTGAACATAGATTTTGATTTAGAAAATTTAACTAAGATTAGGCTCACCAAAATGTGACTGAATGGGGGGGAAAAAAAACTAGTATTGTTAAAAATAGGAAGCAAAAGTTGTTAGGACAGTCTTTAAAAAAGAGGCAACAGATATTCCATATGTCACCTCTAGGACCACATTTGTATTTCAGCACTGGCAGCCTGATTTAGTGACAACCTCTTACTGCATTCAGAGCTTTGTTTTAAGAGTAGCTATATGAAACCACCTACTTTTTGCTTACATTTATCAAATCATTTCTAAATTTCAAACTATTTCAATAGATTCGAAAAGCCAATGCATTTAATTCTGCTCAATCACACTCTGCAACACTGCAGTGCAGCCTTACGTGCTACACAGAATCCAATGAGCCACAGAATGCCAGCTTATGCTTCTATTTTCTCTTTACATATTTCTAATAATGACTAAGTTCCTTTTTCTTTGGTAAAAGAAGTAATGCTGGTTCACAACATATGGACACCATTATACCTCTGTCTGGTTCTCATTTATAACTCTGGACGACTAAACACTGAACATAAACAACTAAAACATCATGAAAGTTATGAACTAGCAGAAAACTTATTTTCTGAGTCTTTCTACACTGCATAAATATTTTTCTTTAATCAGATAATAAAAATCTTCTTACTCTCAGGAAAATACAATGGCAAGTATGTTCAAAACAGCATGAATCGAATTTAAACTATAGAACTAACATCTACAACAGAGTCTATACACATAACAGTGACTCCCCAAGCAATATAAAGAAATCAACAACCTTACGCTTTGCTATTAAAGGGAGCAATTAGTGTATTATATTATTATGGCTTTGCTCTTCTAATAGCACAGCAATAAGGAGGTAATTGCTGTTACAGACTGCACCAAAACTGCATTTATAACTTAAGTGCTCAGGAACGCATAAAACTTAATCTTTCACAGGCACTGCTTTACATTTTCTTTGTGATGGCACATTGATAATATATTTGTAACTCCAGAAACAGGGAGAACTGCAAAAATAGATGTGTTCATATTGGAAAAAAAAAAAATTACAGATATTTAAACTACTTCATTTTGTTAATGGCAAAGACTAGAGATGAAACAATTTACTTTACAAGCAAACAATTTATGAATAAAGAATTCATTTTATTACAAAACACAAGCAACATGTTTGATTACAAATGGAACTAAAGTCAATCTCAAGAGATAATTTTGAATTTTTTTTCCAAAAAGGAGAATGTTTTTAAGCTTGCTTTCAATACCCTGGAAGAAACTTAATACTTCACATGCAATATTGTCTTTCATAAGCAATTGAATTTGCATACTATTTAATCCATAATAATAAACTGAAATACAGATAGTAACAAAAGAAATATTGTGGAGTATATTATTAGTGTAAACATACGGGTTATTGCACTTCTCCCACAGATCCAAACAATGCAGAACTCCCACCACCACTAGGAAAAAGCACAGAAACAGCTGCCATGTTCCCAGGATTTCAGGTTTGGGCTTTTATAAAGATTCCCTGTCAATAATTCTCTGTACATATCAAGGGTATCCAGACACCTTAGCAACTGTCAAATGTGGAGCAAAAGGACAGAGATTGAATACTTCATAAACTCAAACTTAAGGAACTTGGGCATGCAGAGATATATTTACTAACTGCACCATTTAGCCAGAAACTAAAACAAATATCCTTACTCTTTAAAAAAACTTTTTATTTAATTGTATTTTAATACTGGTCTCAGTAGTTAGATTTTGTTTTAAACTCTGATTCTGTGTGTCCAATTAATCTCTTTATGGGCAAATTTTGCATGTGAATACTCATAAAATATAATCTAAATTACTTTTCTAAAATCTGATTGGAACAGAAGTGTTTTAAGCATTCAGGGATCCTTGTAAAGAAAAGCCATAACCAACATAATTTAGAAAACTGCAGGTCAACCACAGCATTCAAGACTATCCCCATTGCCAAGGTTCCTCTTTCAGATGGATGAAGCAATAACAGCACAGTTGGAAAATATCTGATGTCTACAAGAATGACCCTCTATGGATCTTTAAGGGGATTCCAGAACAACCCAGGGGCAACCTGGTGGTAAAATATCAAAGCAGAACAGAAATATACCAAGGTCAGATTTCTAAAGCTCTTTCTTGTAATGCAGGAGTATTCTTTTCATATATTTACTGCTATATAAGCAAATACATCAAGCAATATAGAATTATGAGAATTATGGCACCATAGCAGTTTTTATAACATCTCCCCATCCCTGTGTCTTCACCTTTAACAAATATGTGGTAAGCATTTCAAATTACTGAACTGAGCTTTTGGCTCATGGCACATTTAAATGTCTAAAACTTGTTATAGGCTAAGCTCAGAATTTAGACAGCAGTGATTCAGAAAAGCAGGGGGTGCAGAAAAGGTACCTCTGTTGTAAACTTGGTAAAACGAATTGTTCTCTGGAGATACTTATCTCTATGCCTGGACTAGGGGAGTGTGGATTACCAAACTGCATTAGAAACCAACCTTTTCAAAAACTAAGCTTAACTGAGATGAAGCCACACAAACAGTTATTCCACATTAATATGAAAAACAGTGTTTTCATGGGTAATAAAAAGCTGAAGCAATCTATCCAGAGGATTATGTCACATATAATAAGAGAGATAATCAAAAGTACTCTCTAGCCCAACTTGAACATAAATAGCATAGGCTCTATCTCCAGGATTCAGCTGGTTTCCAGACAGCACCCATTTTTTACAAGACAAGGCATAACACTCCATCACTTGCAAGGTATCTAGGAAATGTGATTCTGATAGCATCGTATATTTTTTCTTCCAAGCATTGTTCAAAAACTCATGATACAAAGTAGATAAGATTCTGAAATATACCTATTGCATAATTATTTAAGTCTTCGTAAAATATTTCAAGTTTTCTGAAAAATGTCTTTATCTAATGTGTGCTGTGAAATTTGTTTCTAAGTTGGTGAAATGAATATTACAGAAGATTAAGTCTGAATCAAATCAATCTTCATATATTCCGGTTTTTAAGATTAATTACTACATTGAAAGAGTAATTACTACATCTGCTTCTTTTGTACTTTGTCAGTTTCATAACACATGGAGAATGTGACTCGCAAGAGAATACAAATACCAGATTAAATATTATAAGCAACTAGAAAAACCAAAACATTGTTCTACTTAAGAAAAAAAAAAAGTATAAAACATTTTCATGAAGAATGATAAAAAACTGTGTGTGAAAGGTGTGTAAAGTCAGAAAGTTACATTAATTCAGATTTTAGGACTCATACTATTGATCTCTAAGTGTATCTTCAACAAATAAATGCAGACTAATAAATAACATTATGCTCCAAAATGAGAAAGGAGCTCTGTTTCATTAAAAATTAAATCCACATGTAAACTGACATGAGAACAAAATCAAAAGCTCACACCATCAGATGCCTATAAGCAGTTATGGAATATGCAAAACAGGGCTAAAAATAAATAAAATAAATAATTCAACTGTTTTGCTAAGGTATTATGCAGACAACCCTTAAAACTGGCAGGAAATAACTCCTATATGTTCCATGTACTGAGATCAGTCATTATTTTTGTATTAAAGCAAAGACATTGCATTGATATCTACAGTGACTGCCATAAAGAGCCATTGACTCGTCCTAAAAGAAGTAACATGTCTCAGCCTCTTCTACCACTGTAGGCAGCTGATAAACGCTTGCCAAAAGTAGATCCAGGCAATATCCACAGGCTGTTCTCACCAGAAGCATGCATGAGTCCAGGCTGCTCTGACAGATTGCCCATTTTTTGGCTCCCAGGACAAGTGACTGTGCTTTTTGGCCCCTATGTGAGCTGTATGATTATATTTAAAGCCCAAATATGAGCTATATGTTTTTATTTAAAGCCTATGCATAAAATATGGATATGGACATCAGGGAAGGGAATAACTATTTATGGTAAGAACAGCACTGGCACGAGATAGGAAAAAGATTAGGGACTCATTAAATAATCTTCTATTTATAGCCTCCACAATCCTATAGGGAGGCTTTTCCATAAGTGTAGCTCAAAGGGTTGGAAGCACTCACCAGAATGAAAGCTGACACCCACCTAGCCTTGTCTTATCAAACAGTTTTCCTCCAAACTGTATTCTTATCATATATTTACAAACAATAATCTTTTCTGCTCTCAGCCACACTATTTTGAAATTAAATGTACCACATCCTTTTATCATCTCTTAAGGGCTTCTCATGTTTCACTCAGCCTTAATACCACTTGCCATGTAGAGCCTTTTTTGAGTTTGTCTTCCTTAAAAGTGTGTTGCCAAAATACTACAAAAATATCCAGGGCCTTGTGAATGGCATGGATGCTGCTATGCCTAGCCCCACAAACCAAAATCTTTCAGACAAAATGGAACAAAACTCTGTAAAATTTATAAATAACTTTAAGGTGATTGGGGTTGAAACTTTAAAGAATCACATTAGCTGGACTTGAGAAAGCAAAATTGCTGTATTTAAAAGTAAAAATGAGTAAAAAAACCAGTACAATACATACCTATATCATATGCAAGAAAATCAGCAGAAAAACACTTTGCACCATTGCTCAGGGAAGTATCATTATGAGTGTTTCCACCAAAAATGAGCATAGCTCCATTGATTAGGACAGCTGAATGAAGGTATCTTGCAAAGCCACTCTCTTTCAAAATAGTCCTAGAAAACATAAGAACAAATACATACTAACGTGAAAAACTATAGATAGGCATCAAGAAAATTTGTACATGAAATCAACACAAAACAAGAAAAATAAACTATAGCTATTACTCAGTAAATACAATGACATTTAATCAGATTGTTTCTCAATTTTCTCACTGTAAAAAAAAATGTATTTATTTAAAATATCACACTTCTAGTTAAAATAAAACGTTTTCCAGATAATATACACAAAATTCATTTTAATATGTTTCCATTCTTCAGAAATGATTACTGATATGGTAAATTTTACTCAAAACTGAAAGAAAACTCATACATAGTATTAATTCCTATTCTTATATATCCTTAGCCATGTTAGTTTTGGCTCAATAAACATAATAAAAAAATTCTTTAGAAGGCTAAAATAATCTTTAGACCATTCTAAATATTGCAGAAGGAAAAACTTTTTTTTTTTTCCTAATTAATTGAACACCAGACCTGGAAAAGAAATGGCAGAAGGCATTCCAGGTATGATAAAAACACTTGCACTGCTTCATAAACTTATTCAGACTGGTAAACTCAAACATAGTGAACTTCAGTGCTATTAAAAAAAAACTGTCCAGGCACATTGAGGCTTTGGTCTCTCTCTCTTTATTCACTCTAGCCTCTGTGTGTGTGGTCTGCTTTGTGCCAGAGTAATGGCCCAGCCCCAACAGGAGCCAAGAGTATCAATGCCACACTTTGAAAGTGGCAGATGTGGGGCCAGTAGAAAGAACAGAATACAAACTTGATTCAACCCCAGCAAATAAATCTTACCCAGGAAGAGAGTAACCATTTGTGGGTTTTGCCAGATGAATTAGTTAAGCAGACCAGCTGTAGACATGTTTGTGAAGAGCTGATTAGATCACCAGTACAAAATACCTTTTACGCTCTCCTAACAACCTTTCATTGTCTGAGTAATCTAAGCTTATGAGTTTAGACACTGATTTTCATTTACGTTACTACACACTGCTCAAATCTACAATTTAATTGTTTGTCATTTGTTTCCTGTAACAAACTGACTCAACAATCTTTCCTTATGATTGAATAATACTGACTCTGTTAAATCACTCCCGTAGTATTTGTTCAGTATTTTTGCATCATCATCATCATCATCATCATGTTTGAGGGAGAGAGTTTAAAGTACATCTCATTTTTCTAACACAATAGCATAAAGCAATCAACAAACTTGAAATATTTTAAGTGATAAAAGATTGCATGTTTAAAGAAGTTGAAAGGAAGGCATCAAACCTGAATCCCCATATTATTATTGAAATAAATTCCCCCCTAGCCCTGGAAAGTAACATCAAAAGAAATATCAAAGACTTAATGAAAATAAATGAGCTTTTTATTGCTTAAAAATGTGACAATTCCTTCAATTCACTTACATACCCTCACATGTGCTTCTGCTTTTGACCCCTTTTTTTTGGTCTTATTAAGCGACTTGCTTTTCTCTTGTGTATTTTTGATTAACCTACTTTGAAAACAGAGCACCACATAAGTGTGTTTTTCTAACCACAAATTGGCTGAATACAGGATACTTATGGTACCCCCAGATAAATGTAGTATTTGGGTTCAACTCATCAATTAGCCATACAGAAAATCAGAATTACATGGAAGTAGAACGAAACATTACTTCTAAGTTATTTTCAACTGGCAACGGAGGAATTCTGCTGCTGTGACTTGAAAGAATGATAATATCCTAAGAACATGTTATCTTTGTCCAGTCAGACAGCAGATACCTTTCTGTCTTTTGCTTCTGCAGTTTTCTACAGCCCCTCTTGCCTAATTTACACTAATTGCTTTACACTAGGCTCTGCTTTGATGCTCCTGCCTCACAGCTGTCTACAAATAGTTGTGCTGATCACTGAAGGCCTGAAGAGACATACACTGTTCTGGGGAAAACTAAGGATTCTCCTCTACACAGCGGATATAAAAAGCCTCCACAAGTTTTCTTTTTTGGCCTACTCACTTTCCTACTTGTGACCCAACTGTGTTGCCCACTCCTGGTCCCTACCAGAGTGTGGGGTTTTTTTTCCTTATAATCTTTGCTTATTGTGTGCTGAGTTTCATCCTTCCAAGTAACAGCAACTTTTCCACAAGATTCAGCAGAACTGGAAGTTTGTTAATTTGGCCATGATTTTCACTATTCATTAGCATCACTAATGAGGGAAATCTAGAGAGCTCTTCAACATATATCAACCCCACACAAATTCTGTGAGAGTCTCAGCAGGCTTTCCCCTGAATCCATTATTTATGCACATACTCATGTATCTGCAAACACACCAGTGCCAAATGCTGCACGCAGCAGCACGACTCTGTAATGGTAACAGAAATACCCAGGAGCCAGCAGGTGCTTCCACTGCTTCAGGCCATTATCCAAGCCCAGCTCCACATTGTGCCCCAGCTGCAGCAGCAGGGCAGTAATGCAAAGCAATGCAGGCATTACCAATACTGTAATTCCCCATCGTGCTTTAGGAATACAGTTCACACTAGGAATTAAAATATTGCCCCCTCAAAGTCCAAGAAGCATAAAGCTTGTTGAACTGATACTAAGAAATGAAAACCTACATGCAACTGAGTTGAACAGGTAATCAGATTTGCATACCTCAGCTTACTGAAGCCTACTAACCTCTGCCAAATCAGCCACAGAAACAGAATGAGTGCCAAAGACAAACAGTGAAGACCAGCAAATGGCATGGACATGAGAGAGCCACCAAAATTCCAACTCTTCCTCATACCACACTTATCCAGTGCCACATTCAGTTTTTTACCTCACCAAGCCCTTTGAATGCTAATCAGAAGGTGTAACAGATACATTAAACAAAGATTCAGATTTTATTACAACATGCCATTACTCCATCCTCTGAGGCCATTTTCAGTCCCATAGTAAAATTCACTCCCAGTGTAAACCTCAAAAAACAAAGACTTGAGTTCTCTACAAGCTGTAGAGAATGCTACATTACTATAAAGTTGACCTAAGTATTCTGTACTCATTTTTATATGAATAATGCATAAAAATATTCCAGTAATTATTATTATTTTATTGTTGAACAGACCATCAAAGGAAAGAATATCACTTTGTTCCAAAAATAGAATAAGAAAGCATTAAAATTCCAGGAACTTATAAATACACTAAAAGGAAAAAAAAGAAAAATCTTGTATTAATGTTTCCAAATGCCATGAGTTAATGGTCTTAAGAACCTCAGTGAAATCAAACCTGTCTTTCCAACATCTGAGAGAAAGTTTCGGATTCTTAAAGTGAAGCCATTAGTACTCTAAACAAATATTAAATCATAAGAATAAAATGTTCAAAGAAATAGTTCTTGATCTCAAATCTCAAAGGTAAGAAAACACATTCAAGGCCACTTTCTGTACGTAACATACAAGTAGCCTTCATAAGTTACAATAAACTTGAGGAACAAGGAACTGATAGAAATAGAAACACCAAAAGAATTTATAACTAAGTACTCCTACATAATACAGGAGGTTTTCTCTCTTATTTCTGATAGTTTTCTGAAAAATAACCTTCCACGGTTCTTAAGGTTTTCTACTTCTTTGAGTAACAGCCCCTGTAATGTACTCCAGCAGTGTGTCCACACCACAAGGAAACAGTTCACATGAGCTATTTCTGCACAGTGGTTGTGTCTGGAAGGGAAAACCTTCTCCTAATTTGTAAACATGCACAAAGATTCCTATCTGCTGTCCTTTCAGTGAATAGCTCCACTAATCCATTGACTCAAGTCTAGTCCCTCACCACAATTCTTACATTTTGTTGCAGAGAACGTGTTGCTCTGAAATGTGAAAAGGATATAGAGGTACCTGCATACCATTGCTACAACCTTACTCTACACTTCTGGTTTCTTCAGTAACCTATAACTTGGTTTCCTAAATCAATAAATCCATAAATCCAACTTACCATGTCCGAGTATTAACTTCATATCTGTAAAGATCATCCACCAGTCCATACTTATTGCCAGGCAATGCTTTGTATCCACCATGGACATAAATAGATTTTGTCAGTTCATCATAGACACTGGTATGGCCATATCCACCTTGAACAATTGCTCCTTTTGTTTCTGGTACCAGCCAAGAGTTAGACCCTTGAAGAGACATTACAAGAAACATAATTTAAAGGCTTACTACTGCTAAATCCCAGTTAAACTAAAAGTTTTAAGTCATAAAATAATTTCCATTATAATTCTAAACACAGCAATAACTATTGGGATTTGTTTTAAGCAGTTTTATACCAATGTATCAAAATACCTGCAATTAGATAATGATGTCAGACCATTATCTGCTACTCTTAATCAAATCACAAATACATCATTGTTACAGCTGCCAGGCAGTTTCTCAAGCTCTCCCACATGTGACTTCAGCACTCTCACTAAACAAACAAAAAAGAAGGCCCAAAGCTTAATGAAAATATGAAATCAGGTGTTATGATTAATTCTCGCCAGAGATGGCTGATGAGAATTCAGTGCTCCAGCTCCTTCAGATTCATTAGGAACACCTGTGCTCAGTCATGGGGAGTCTGGAGGAGCCTGGCAGGGACTGAACTGCACTGAGTCGTGAGAAGTACATAACATAAGGTAGCTCTAAGTGTTTATAGATACAGGCAGACACTTTGGGAGTCACCGTAAAATTATTGAGCTGAAATCCATTTCCAATCACTGTTTCTTAGTTGTTTAACTGCAAATATACCCATTCAGTCGCAGAACAATCACAAAAGAATAATTTGATAGCAGCTCATTAAATTGGCATTTAAATCCACATTTTACATCACATGATTAATAACTGCAAAGAGACACCAAATAAAACCAGCCACAATAGCGGTTACGACTGAAGAAGAGAATACAACTGGAAAATATTTTTCCATAGCAAAAAAACCCAGCTGTTTAGTGAGTTCTTGTTTCCTGTAGCCCCAAAATGTCTTTTTTCCCTTCCCTCCATCTTCCCAAATGTCAGTCACAAAAAGAGCAAGCCAGAAGGTATTTCCTGCACAAAGCAGCCTATACAGAAGAGCCTGTGATAACAGGGAGTCAGAGCTACAGATAAGAAACTAAAGAAGTAATTCACTTCCAGCCTCTTGGAGATTGTCAGAAGAACAAAGTCTGGACAAGGTCATTCAAAATGGAGCCAATTCTCAATTCTTAATTTCAACTGGCTGCCATTATAAAGTTAGTTATCCAAGGCTAGCACACACCACACACCTTGCTTCCTCTGCAAGTTAGCTTAAATCCCATTCCAGCTTTTATTGGATATTATGTAGGTATCTTAGATTAACTCTTTTTCCTCCAGATTCTCATGAAGAGGCTCATGATTTTTAGTTATTACTTTTGCTGTCATACTTTCCTTAAATAGTTTCCAGGCACTGTCTCTATAAGTTACATTTTTTCAGTAACAAATTATAAAGTATAGATTCTGAGGAAGAATTATGATTTTTTTTTGTGTGTATGAATGCCAGTATTTGTCTAATAGACTATTTATAGCTGACACAGAATATTTACACTACTCGTGTGTAGTGTAATATAAGCAGTATTTTATTTCAATCTCCACATTGGACATTATCAAGCCATGAAAAAGTGCTATTCTGAACACAAACATCAAATTTGTACTGATATACTGTATATTACATACATATTACTTTGATAATGAATAGATTTACTTGATATAATTCTGTAAGTGAGCTGGTGAGGAGTCAGCCTGCAGATACACCTTTCTATTACCAACAGGATCTTCATTTATTTATTTAATGATCAGCCCCAGAGATTGGCATATACCTTTCAGGGGAAAAGAACTATTTCTCCACATAAATTGGAACAATGCTGTTGATAATATGAATAATAGAATATTTTGCATTTCTATCTGACTGGTTCATGTGGCATTTATGAAGCATTGTGGTTTATGTAGCAATAGTCGTATTTGATGAGCCTGAGCTCTTTTCCAACCTAAACAGGTCTATGACTGTGTAGCATTTAGAACACTGGCACAGTGACATTGTATATTGCATCACTTTACATGACTTGGGTGGAAATATGGAAACCTGTTCTTTCTGGATTAAAAAAAAAGAAAAAAAAAGTGCTATGAATAACTACCTAAATTCAAGAAAAGAGGTTCAGCAACATCTTTCTGAAATAAAAGTCAAAAACAGTGTTACAGTTTTTTCTCCTTCTTGACGTTCTAAAATTTAGCTGAGTTGCCTGAATTTCAAATACTGAAACGTGTATGTACAGTTTAGATATCATTCATGCTTCAGCATCTTGAATATTGTATTATTCAGACAAAATACAACACTGTCTATATTTAAAGACACTACTATGCATATGATTTGACTTTTTGAAGCAGTTTATTGATATGAATCTTCACCTACCTTTTTTTTTTAAACAAAAACTCAATTTTTATTGAAGGTGTTTACATACCCCTCCTCACAGTTAGAGATCCCCCTCTTTCTATCATTATATGACAAGAATGTAGAAATATATATATATAAGAATAAGAAGTACTTGAGTGACCAAATTAGTCATGGGAAACTACATTATACACAGCTAAAAAACTCAAATTCAGAAAGAGCTTCATGAACAAGCCAGAAATAATGAAATAGGAGTTTTTAAAATTTTTTTCCAGATTTAAATTTCTAGTCTAGTACACAGTGTAAAAATAAGGAAGATACATTGGTCTGATCTGTCCTTATAATACAACCTTCAGATAGATCAGGTAAAAAGAACAAAATGTCCAAGAAGAACCTTGGTGTGCCACCTTC
The DNA here is from genome assembly GCF_001522545.3 of Parus major. NCBI lineage: Eukaryota > Metazoa > Chordata > Aves > Passeriformes > Paridae > Parus > Parus major. The sequence continues at coordinate 26,902,949 of NC_031775.1, read as the reverse complement.
ATTTTATCACAGTGACAAACTTGAAAATTTTACAAGCAACTTGGAAGCTTATGTTAACTTTAACAAAAAAGAGTAGGCATGTTACATCATGGGGACATTCCTTTTTACAGCATTTCAAATAAATACTTTTAATCAAAAGCAATCTATAACCTACTCCTAAAGCCATAAAAAAAAAGAAATCAGTCTAAAATACAGTGATATTATGTTAATCCAAAGAAATCTCTGTCTTGTAAAAGAAATAAAATAAAATCACAGAAGACTTATTCAGAAGTTTCTTAATATATAAGGAGTCTTTATAAGCCTCAGCTAAAACAAAACACAATTATTATATTCACCTTGAGACTCACATTGAGATTCTTCAAAGGTTTATGAGGTATTGCTAACCTAAAGGGAAATAAATTTCCCTGGGGAGTAACCCAGAAAAGCTTTATGGTTCAAGTTAGTAAAATCATTCACATAATTCCCACATCAGGATTTACTGGCTCCTCAGAAGTTGTAAGTCTGGGCACAGCAAGAAAGGACAACAGGAATCTTTTCTTCCTGCAGCAACCACCACACCTTTGGAATAAATTCACTTGCCTTTGCATGGTGAAAATCAGCCTGCAAACCCTGTCCAATTATTCCAGAATTTATTTTACTCTGATAGAAATGACTTTTTCCCCTAATCCGACAATGCCAGAGACATTTTGAGATCAGGTACACCTTTGATTGGCATGTTTTATTAATAAGAACTACATACCTACATGAAAAGCTAGCAATTTCCACAGTTATTTTAAACCTCTTCAGGTGTATCTTAACCCAGACCCCATGGAAACCATGGTGTCAGGAACTAAAGAAGGCTTTAGCACCAGAATTTCATGTATCAAGTTGATCAAAGAACTGGATCCTAGAGGTTTCAGTTCCTATGAACCAAAGGGTAAACTGCCTCTATGTCTCCTTCTTTCAGTGGGCATGTGGTAAATGCTTGGGAAATAGCCTGCATTAGGACTAAAAGCCATTACTAATAACATGTAGAAACAGTAACAGTACAATTTGAAATGTTAAAGTAATATGCTTTTAAAGCAAGCAGAGAAAGAAAAAATTGGGGTTTTATTTTTCTTTTTATAATGTCAGAAGCCCTTATTTTTATGAGGTTTCCTTTCATATTCAGGTGGGTTCACAGGAATAATTCCCACTTCCTAGTTCTTTTAAGTTTGGATCCTGAACTGCTGAAGTCCTCCCAAGAAATGGTCATTCTTAATTCAACTTTATGGTTAAAAATGTGTTCTTACAGCTGCAAAACTGTAGATAAGTGCCATGGCCAACACAGAATTCAGGAAAATTTACCACAAAATTCATATAACTTAGAGGGGAGGGAAAGCAGGGAGATGCAGAGAGGTGAAATGAAACATGAGAATTGTCTGTGGCAGCAGTGGTTTATGTACACTATGTTCTGCAAAGTGCTGCAAGGAATCCTTCATCAGATGAGGAGACTTGCTGAAGTCAATGGGTTTTACACAGTAATGCCCTATGCTGCTACAAGTTTCCGTTGTATTTGATGCAAGTGAAGCACATTTTCTCTAATAAACTAAATGTCTCACTAGAACGTGACAAAAATATACTCTCAAAAAGGAGACATTATAACTTGAGAATAATTGACACATAACTGACAGAGAACTGCCTTCTCTTACTCCAAGCTTATCACCATAGGGGTAGGGAAGGTTTGAGGTTTTTTTCTTTATTTTTGTATGTTATATGTGCTACACTGTTTTATTAATCCTCCACAAACTTAGCTGTAACATAAAAAAAATTAAAACAGGAACAGGCTGTCCATTTCAACCATAAGGCCATCAATAAAATCAGCCAGGCAGAAAATTTTACTCTACAAATCATGTTCCCTTCTTCCTAATTAAACTAACAATAATAGGTGAGAATAAAATTGGTACTTCTACTCCATATTAAATTAGCAGCATATGAAGAAGCAAATAATTTAAAGTTCCAAGAGAAGAAGCAAATAATTTAAAGTTTTCCAACAGACATTATGGTGAATAAGCATGAAGAAAGTGAGAACATATTGTTTCCTTCACAAAAAAAAAAAAAATTTTTTTTTAATAGGTCAAAAAAACAACTTTATGGAAGTACGTTTTTCCAAAAAATGGCCTTTAATGCTTAACAAATCTTAGAATACTGTGGTGAAACATCACTCTAAGACCAGAGTTTTATAGTAGATTTTATGCAGTTAAATTGGAATTTTTCAGTGTGAATAAAGCACATTATGGTGCTCTTCCTCTTACTGCCACTCACTTTTATCCTTTTTCAACACTGTTATATAATTTTGACACTGCCATGAGAGATAATGCCAGAGAGCATAAGAACCATCTGAGTTTTGAAGGGATTTCCCCAATCTATAAACCTGTTTAAACAGTGTTTCTATAAATATGCATACATGGAAAAAAAAGAAGCTAAATGGAACAATTAGAAACAATTATTACCCTTTAGCATGTAGGTATTACTTTGAAATTTTGTATTACACCTTCTAAAATTGCATAAATAACTGAGAGACTTAGATTAATTCTTTTTTTCCTGTCGAGTTTAACAAAAGTAGAAGACCATAAATTTAATTAGTAGGCATATAAATATTCCTAAAAATTTATCAGGTGTAGATTTTCAATATTATTCCACTGAAATAGCATCTTATCTGTACCATGAACATTATAAAAATATTTCTCTTGGTTTATTTAATTTTAGCATTTCAAATCACCCCTACGAACAGCTTGCAGTTCACAAGGGGAACCCCAGGCAGATATGGTAGGTTATTTACAGAAAATTCGAGTTCATTTTCAATTATTACCTCTAACAGCAATATGTATATCTTTAAGAGAGAAGCCTATATATAATGATGAACTAAGTTATTACATTTAAAAAGAATACAACAGAATGAAAATAATATACCAAAAGAATCTTTAAAATAACTAAATTATTGTTGGCTTTGTTCTTCTACTGTGTGGTAAAACCAGCAAGTCTGTGTTAAAACCTATGTTTCATCACAATTACCACGGTGAGGAGTTTCTGGTTTCAATTTTTACCCCCTTTAGGGTACCACAACCATGTACAAAAATGGAAAAAGCCACTGTGCTCCAAATTCACATGAAACACAATTATGAAACACAATTACTTGACAAGAACTCTTATGTACATAATTTGAAGGAATAAAAGGCAAGGCTTTATTTATTTTGCAAAACACACATTTTTCTCTCTGAAAAAATAAAAATCATCTTTTTTCACTTTAAAAAAACAGCACTTTTTCTATCAGTACATGATCTAAATGATTTGAAAGTGACTTACTGATGTAGTATTCTTGCACAATGCTTGTGTAACCATATATTGAAGAATATCCAAAAATTACAATCATAACCACATCTCTGCTGTCCAGCTCTACTATGTGTGCTGAATGACCTTCCACAGCATATTGCTGTCCATGGACAAGGACTGCAGGAATTCTGGTACTCCATGTTTGACTGGGTATGTTGAAAACCCACAGTTCATCAGTGACATTGCCATAATTTGTTTCAATTTTGCCTCCATACATGTAGATGTCTTCCTGTAAAAATGGGAAGGGAGAGAGGAGAAAACAAATAATGGATTACAGAAAGGTAATATTTGAACTGCATACTCCTCTGCTGAGCAATATTTCATAACTGAGCAATCTGACTTAAATCTTCACACTTAATCTTACATTAACCAGCTCAATATCAGATGCTAATCCCAGACAATGATATTTAAACTACACCAACAATGATAAGGAGTCTATTTCTCTGAAAAACAAACCTAGCCATGAAAATGACACCAAAATGAATCTCAAAGAGATTATTTCAACCAGAAAACCTTTAATTACATGGCTCCTATAATCCATACTGCAGCATTCTATTTTAAAAAAAGCCAAACAGAAAGGATATTGTTTTCTTAAGAAAGAGTTCACAGAATTAAAATGTGATTTTCCACACAGTCTACGGGGATTTCATTCAGCACGTGCATAAGAGATCACATTCTCTCCTATGAGCAAAGCAATTTAAGTTCTGAGAAAATCCAGTCACCAGAACCCAAAGAAAAGGGACAATGTGTATATAGAATAATCTGGGTTAGAAGGTGCCTGAAAGATCATCATCTTCCACCCTCACTACCATGGGCAGGGCACCTTCTACTATCCCTGGTGCTCCAAGCAATCTTCCACTCTCCCAGGCTGTCCAACCTCACCTTGGACACTTCCACAGATGGGGCAGCCACCACTTCTCTTGGTACCCTGTGCCAGGGCCCCACCACCCTCACACTGAAGAATTTACCACTAGCTAAACCAAACCTGCCCTCACATAGATGAAAGCCTTCTCCCCTTGTCCTAGAACTCTATGCCCTTGTAAAACATCATCCTCCAGCTCCCTTTGAGCCCTTTTAGGTACAGGAAGGTTCTATAAGGAGCCACCACAGCCTTCTCCAGGCTGAACAACCCCAACTCTTCCAGCCTGTCCTCTTGGAGAGGTGCTTCAGACATCTGATCACCCCAGTGGCCCTTCCTAAGGACTTGCTCCAACAGTGCTTCATATGCTGGGTGTTTCAGAGCTGGACACAAGGCTCCATGAGAGCAGAGCAGAGGGGCAGAATCACCTCCCTCAATCTGCTGGTCGTGTCTCTTTTGATGTGGCCCAGGATGCAGCTGTCTCCTCTTGAGCACATTTACTAAAATCAAGTCCCATAGGGGAGTACTTTGAGTTATTTTTAAGGAATGCAAAACAGATATTCCAGCCATCACAAACCACACACCTCAAACAGCAGAGCCATCTGTTCTGCTAAGTAATGAGTGATTTACTTAAATATTGACTGAAAGCAAATCCTACGGAATTTTGCTTCATCTGGATTTGCAAGCCAAGGTATGCAAAGTCACAGAACAAATTCCAGATTGTTGGCTTCCCAGACTTGCTCAAGGACAGTTTATACTGGATGGAAAAAACTTCCTTTGGTTCTGAGATTGATACTCAGTCTTTGCTGAAGTTATGCTAGGACATAACCACCCCATACACTCTGCATCCCATTTCATGCTGTACAGCTGGCAGCTGTCATCAGAACTCTGCAACTGATACTCTGGGGCTTACCCTAAACTCAGCCTTAACAGGTTTAAATTTAAAAAAATAAGAAGCTGTAGGTTTGGCACAATTGGTAAAGTTTGACTTGGCGTGAAATACGCAGAAAAAGAGTCTGGAAGATATGGAAACTACCAAAGAAGTTTCTGCATTGATGATGCAGTAATTTCAGACGTTGTAAAAGGACTTGATGGATTTGTAAACATAGATATGTAATTTCAGGTTATTATCATAGTACACATCAAGAAAGATGAACTCTTGACTCTATGAATGGGCAGGCATTGCAAATACAGGTGATCAGCAGAATGACAAGTCTTTTCTAAAGTCTAAAAGGCTTTAGAGGGTTACAGTGCTGCCCATACACCTGTGGTTGATGGTAAGGAACAGAGTCCAGAATGGTAAGAAAAGACTTCTCATTACCCAGTGAGATTAGTCAGCAAATGACTGATCAAACTGTCCAATATCTCTTCAAGAGTACACTTGAAACTTCTGTAACATTTTCAACTACTTTTTTTATATGAGGCAGGTGAACATTTCTCAATTTGGAATTTAAATTATTCCTATGCAGGGATACTCTGTGCTACTGGTGATGTTTGAACAAAAGATGTTCACAGAAGGAATTTGTAGTAGGATTAGAGAGATATGTATCTGATCCCATTCTTTTCCTAGGAGATAAAACATTTCAAAGAGCTTGGTAAAGACCCAGAAAAACTGAAGAAGAATGTGCACTGACCCAAAAGGAATGGCTTGAACAAATATTCTTCTTGAAAGGATCCTATATGGTTTATGCCTTACAATACCACATAGATGTCCAAAGTCAAATCAACATCACTAAAATTGTGAATTATTTATTTATTATTAAATGCTGATAACCGACTATGGCATAAAGGGGGAGATAATTAGGGAGCTGCAGGGGCTGTACAACATTATTGGAAAGGAAAAAAATTCTGACACTGAGAAAAGACACTTTAAAAAAAGAAAGGTGACCTAAAGAGCTGCATGAACTTTGAAATGATTTCTCAGACAGCTGACAATAGCAAAGTCCTCCTCACAGTTCTGCTTAAATGATTCCAAGTTCAGATAAAAGAGTGCTTCTGTGAGGAGCAATCTTTTAAGTGACACAGAGATCCTGTACACAAGAATATTCACAGAGAAAAAGACAAGAAGGTCATGACAACTGCTTTATCAGCCACAAAACTGGATTTAACTAAGATTTGCTAAGGGGTATTTCTGAGATTAAGAAGCTCCTAACACTGGTGAAAAATGCTTTAAAAGTAAGTGATGATCAGCTGAACGCAGAGAAAAACAAGCTGAGACCAAAGTCAGTGGAAGAAATACAGAACTGGAATTTAAAAAAAGTTACACACATACAGGGCAAGACCCAACCTCCTAAGCATGGGAAGATAGACATTTATTTGGAAAGTCATTACAGGAATGGACTGTAGGAACAATACGAGTGCAAACATTCCTATGCAGCATAAAAATTTTAACAGAAAAGAAGGAATCCCTTTATCAATTTTATATTACCTTTATAAATTGCTTATATACTAAATATAAATTAAGGTATATGCTAAAGCTGAGGCTTTCTGGACACAACACATAAGATATAGAGTTTAAAGTATGCTAGTTCACAAACACTGCTGATCTTTACCTGAATTAAGCATAGTAGATATTTGTTTATAAGATAGCACACCAAGCAGGACTGCAAAGTAAAATAATATTTTTTAAAAAGGAAACAAAAAATAAAAAATTGAGAGTCTTTGTGAAATTAGTGCAAGAAAAGTGTGAAGAATCTGGCCCAAATTATAGATCTTAAAAACTGTACTCAGTCTAGAGGAGAGAGAAGGACAAGAAGCAGATTTTTTTCATGGAGATAACAAAACAGGTAGATAAGCACCATGAAAATACAAGGCCTCCAACACATTGGTATTTTAAAGTTCTGATATCAGGTATCAAAACCAACACCTTCAATTACAGTGTGAAATAGAAAAGTTAAGCATCTATTCAGTAAATTAACCTTGGCCATATTAGATATATTACATCATATGAGTAACATTCTCTAAGAAGTTACGGGAACCTTGAAAGACCTTGTGGTTTTTAAACCAAAATTTCATATAACTATTACTTTATGCAAATTAAAGTATAGAAAAGTAATTTGCTTATTGAACTTGAGACTTCCTGCTCAGTAGGGAATTCCAGAAAAATGAGAAATTTCTTCCTGTAGACAGAGCAGGTCGACAGCTCACTCAATCATGACATTCCCACCCTACAGATCACATCAGCTGGTTTCTGGGCAGCTGTTCAGGTCCACGCCAACAGAACAGCCAGTGCAGCTCCTGTTTGCTTCAATGGAACCAAACCTTTCCAAGAAATGTTTCCATTTTCTCAAATCACGTTTTTTCCCTGAAAAACCTACTTCAGTGGAAAATTTTGATGGACCATAGTGATAAAAAAAGATGACAAAAGGTATATGATCTGTAAATATTTGAGTGTGCATATTGGTCAGGGAGGAGGCAGGGATGACAACAAAAGACAGGAATGATAAGACCAAAGCCAGGATTTGAACAAAATAGTTAAATCACATTTCTCAAGAGAAGAAAAAATTAATTTGATCTAGGATTTCTCTTATAGAGTAATGAATGAGATGCACATTTTTGACTGGACAAAATAAGATCAATGGAATAACTCAAATATAGGATAAAAAGTAAACTGTCACAATCTGAATGTCAGAAGAATCAATACAATTTACAGCCATAACATTCCTCTTAATTTCTTCATCTTATTGACACTATCATCATCTTTGGAAACAATGTTTTTTAAATAGACAAATAATTCAAATAAAATTAAATGCCTGGTGGGACAGGTTAAAATACCTCTATTTTAACCTATCCCACCAGGCATTTAATTTTATTTGGGAGGGAGCCAGACTCTTCCCAAGGTAGTCCAGCAAATAAACCAGATACCATGCACACAATTTGGATTAGAAGAAATTAAATTTAAATATAAGAATAAATATTTCTCTTTTCTCATTGAGAATGGTCAACACTGGAAGAGATGCTCAAGCAACCTTGACAGATGAGCATTTTGCAGTGTGGAAAAATGAAAGAGATCAAGGAGGATATTTTAAAAGATCACCAAAAGACCAGGAGCACTCACTTGCCCCTTAAGTCCCAGTCAATAGACTGTACATCAGAGCAGAGTAACACCTGTACACACTTCACATTGAACCCTGAACTAACAGCCAAAATAATTTGTTCCATTGACCTTGGCCATGTTCTCTTCCCTACACCTTATCTCAGTGATAATGTTGATTTTATATTTTATAAAAATGCAGTAATTCAAGACTTCTAAAACTTATCATATTTTTATTCCTAAGACTTCACGATTTTTCTTTTTCCTAAAGGAACAATACTTAGCTGCTCAGGCTGTACCTTGGAATGACATACTCTTATGCAAATCCTGCCTGCATTCCAAAAGAATCTTATCTGGTAGACACCACTAAATAACCTGTTAAAAAATGTAACAAAGGCATCATTTATAATCCATTTCTAATGAATTGGAAGTAAGTTAATCACATTAAAATAACCACACAATTTTCATTTTGTATTTCTTCTTCTTATATCATAGCTACACAGAAAAGTTTTTCTCTCAGAAATGAGTTTTCTGCCTTAATTTTTATATAAATCTAAACTGTTCCTGAAGAATTGGCCAAAGAAATGCTACTCACAAACTACATGAACAGTCATTCTCTATTTTCTAGAAACAAGATCATCAATCTATTTTCTCCCCTAGACTGTTATCCACGCCTTGGTATTGAAATTATATAACATTTATTAGGATTTTTGTTCAATGTACTTCTACCTGAAATTTCTAAAAATTTAGTCAAATCGGTACATCATTAAAGAAATTATCAAATTTTTTTTCCCAAGCAAAATACAATTCTCATAAAATGTTATCTGGCAATAATTTATCCAGCACAATCCTGTTTTGCATTCATCATGTATCACCTGCTTAAGGACTGTTTAATACTTCCTCTTCCTTCCTATAAACTGTTATCTCCTTTAATATGGTTAACTGTATCAAGAATATTTTATGTGTTATACCAAAATTAAAAATTAGTTACATTTCTACTTGATCCAGTAATCTTCCCATTAGAGCAGGTCTGACAGACTGGAAAGCAGTCTTCAATTAACTCTTCCTCCTGAAGCCTGATTTATTAATTCTTAGTTTGTTGTGGGACTATATACTCTCTGAATAAGAACCTGAGTAAGTTACAGGAGAGTTACATTTTAACTTATGTTCCCAACAGGACCAAATTCAGGGTCAAGACAATACTGCACCACAGTGTATGTCAGGAGATCAACCTAATCAAGAGTGCTGTCACTTTGTTTCTCCATTATTTGCAGTTTTCCAGTGGTCGCTGTGTTTAGTTAAAGGTATTAATTAAGGTGATCTTACTAGGGCTTCACTTTCAAACCAATTGGAATATAACACTGAAACAAGGAATGAAAAATATGACACTTCTACATAAATAATCAATCTCTTGACAAATGAGGGCCACTTCATAGTAGGGAACTCTGAATAGGATTTTCTCAAGACTACATGCAAGAAGTGTAGGGCAGCTCATCTCACCTACTTCTCACACTTCTGAGATCTGCAAATCAGAATAAGAGAGCAATTTGTGCATAAGACATAATTCAAAGTCACAGAACAATAAAAGTACAGAAATTGCTGGTACAACCTACCAATAGCTACTTAATAGAAGAGTTAGAAAATACTTTTGTATTTCCAGTGCTATTCAAATTGTACTACAATAGCCAACACAAATAGGCATTAAAAGTATAGCAATAAACCAACTGGTGAAAGATTTTATCTCGTTCATAATAAAGTAGGAAAAGTTTTTACTCTTTTTTGCTTTGTTAACACTAGCTTTTGATGAGACTAATAAAAATAATAGAAGATATATACAGAGTCAACATCAATACCAATTAATTTGTAAAAAGAATCAAAACAATTACCCTTTCTTAATAAAGTTTTAAAAGTGGAAGTAACATACATAAAACTCAAATGAGTTAAATTAAATTTGACTATATATAAAATGGTCTGTGTACTTTATGGTTACTACATCAGCTTGCCTGTTTCATGTCTATCACCAGACTCAAAGAAAACAAACCTCAAAGCCCAGCCATCCTTCCACTATCCTGGGACCAGCACCATCAGTTCAATTACAAGGCCAAATTCAACCAATTTAGGTGATACTATCAAAAACTAACTGATTACAGTGACCACATATACACCTTGCAGGCAACTCCCTTTCTCCTTAATTCCAGGGAATAGTATTTTGGAATTTAACTCCCTACCCAGTCGTGTTTATCAAAACTGAATGTACCTACTCTAAAAACCTTACAAGTCATTTTCTCCAGTCTCTTTATAAGCCTATTTCTTATATAAATTATTTGAATGTATGTTGATATTTTCAGTAGCAAGGTGCCAGAAACTACATTCAATTTCTGAGGTGCAGTAGAACCACTTCCAAACAGGACCTTTCCAATAACCAGCCTGAACATTATTTAACAATTTAATTGGTCTAAAAGCAAGAGTTCTTTTATGCTTTCTCCTCTATAAATGTATAAAAAGTCTTGAGGATTTGTTATAACTATACATCAGTGGGAGTCCTCAGATCTTTTTTCTTCATAATAAAGAGCAGTACTTCAGTTTTTACCAAAGCAGCTTTCTGAGGGAAATGGGCTCAGTAACTTACTTCATTCTCCACAAAGTCAATCACACAGCTGCAATTTACCTTGCACCACAATCAGGAAACGCTGGCTCTGTGCTCTCCCTCCAGCCTAGCACTAGGCTTTGAAATCTCAGGAGCTCAAGTCAAAAACTTAATCTAATTTATTCTCTGTGGATATTTTTTTCCTAACCATAAAGGAAACATTACACAATTACTGGTACAGAGCTGAAAACACAGCTCAAAGCTGCCATCTCTAGGTATTATGTTCTACTGCTCTTCACTCTCAATTATTTTTTCTGGTTTTTTTAAAGAGACTGAAGATCTAAAAGGAAAAACATCAGAACTTTATCCTATCAAGTTAATGTAAGAACTTATTCCAGAAGGGCATACTTTTTCCCCTTGAAATTTCTTTGACTTGCATGATGAGCTCCTTTTGGCCCGGGTAACTTCTGACATTTGACATAATCACTAGTACAAGCAGCATAGTAGTTAATTATTTCATATAGGTTCATTATCAGTGAATCCTAATTGTTAATTAGCATATGTCTGCAACAACAGCCACAGCTTCTTCACTATACCTTTGCTTGCAGCTTTCATTATTATTAACATGAGTTTCACTTCTTCACTGAGATCCAAAGAGACGTCTGAATTAACACAGAGCTATCATATTTTAATATTTGCAGGTGAAAGGGCTTCTAAAACAGTTACCCTTTAGTTTGGAATGTCTCAAGAAAATATTAGCACTGTCAAATAAAAAGGTTACATTATATTTTAAGCCTTTATTCTGAACTGCTAAATGATATATTACTCAAATGTTTCTTGACTAAAAAAGTCCACATTCTACAAGAACTGTAATAATCAAAGTCACTGGTCAAAAAGATCTGACCTTTCAAAGAACAGATAAGACATTAATGAATCAGGGAACTGACAGGGAACTAAGTTCATGTTAGGGCATACACAAAACCTAGTTATAGTACTACTGAAAACACCTCTACCATATTGACCACACCACACATAGATTCAACATCACTGTAAAAACAACAGATGCCACAAAAACAAGACAAAACTAAAATATCAGCCCATGCCTTCAATTCCTCTTAACTTAGAGGAAGCACTCACTATATAAAAGAAGACCAAACATAAAAAGAAACTAAAGGGGTAAGATTTTTAAAATATAAATATGAAAAATGTGAAAAAATGAATTCTAAGACTTCGTAAGTCATTTTTGCTCAGATTACAAGAAAGCTTCCTATTTGAAAAAGAAAACAAAACTTTCCATTACAAATAACAAAATAAATAAAGTTTAACTTAACAGAAGGATAATGGAAACCCAGAAGAAAAAAGTAGTTCAAAACAAAGTTCAGAAACTTTACCAGATTAAAACAGAGACCCACACCAAGGCAAGCAATGAAACACCTTAATGAGATGCCTTCAAAGTTTATATATGAAGTACTAAGACATCACTTTTCAAATGCATTAGCAATACACTTTACTTTTAGATACTTTGTGTTGCAAACAGACTGAAGGAGTATTCTAAGTAGTGAAAACCATAGCAATAAAATGACGTTAACTTTCCAACATGAATTCTTCATGGTAGACTTTACAGGTATTTCTATAACGAAAAACCAGAAACAGAAAGTTGCAGTAGGAAAAAAAATACCTAACCTGGCAAAATAAGGTCCCTGGAATCAGCTCTGAAGAAATTAAAGAGCTAACCCCTGTCTGTAGTATATAAATTCCTACTTAAAAATGTGTCCATACCAAAGGACTGGTAAGGGAGAGGCAGAAAGGACAGAATTCAGCAAGTGAAACAGACAAACAGATGAAGAAAAATTCTATGAATTTTTGAAAAAATTGTTCTATCTTGCAAATAAATACAGCATTGGCTTTTTCTGAAGAAATCAAAGGTCCAGATGATACATGTACCTGAAATTTCCAAAAGATGCTTGATGATATTCCTTGTGCCCTAAAGGAGCTAAGATGTTCTGGAACAAGGAAAGGAGACAAGACAAGGCTAATTAAGTCTATAAAGTAAAGTTTGGGGTAAAAAATAGTCACTTCTTAAGTGAATAAAGGTCATTACTGGTGTCCCACAGACATGCACAACTGGGATTTGCTTGTTCGATATGTTAAAAACAAGCTGGCATGGGGATAAGTGGAAAAACACCAATACTTTTTAACTATACTATGTTATTTAAAATAGCTGAGACAATAGTCAAATGCAAATAATTGCAGAAGAATCTCCTAATACTGCATGTGCAATGCAAGAAAAAAAACCTAAAGAGTAAATAAATGCTAATGTGCATAAGGATGAAAAGACACCTTACACGAAAAACCAATTTAAAATCTATAAACATATGGGGGGGATGGGTTTTGAATTGTCTAGAATGAGACCCTGATGATGTAACTGACAGTTCTGTAAAACTACCAGCTCAAAAACAATAGCAGATTTTCAAAAAGCTAAAGTACCCTAAATAATTATTAGGAAATAAATTAGACCCTGAATTCCCTATAACATCAATGTCTGAGGTAAGAAGTCACACTAAAGACTGTGATTCCTCCTTTCTCTAAAGGAATGTAACAGAATTAGAAGAGCTAAAGGCCATGATATAACATTATTCAAGGTATGAAATATCTTCCTTATAGAAGATTACTAAAAACACAAGGAATTTTCAGTATGAAAAAGAAATGGTAGAGAGTGTGATGGCCTTACAGAAAATCATGAGTAGTATGAGGAAATAAACGGAGAATAAGAAGGGACTATCAAAATTAAACCAGCTAGTACCAGTTTCTGAAAAGGTTTTATTTCTTAAAAAAATATTCTGGAATTCTTATGGACAGGATGATGTCAATTTTAAAATAAATACATGGTGCAAAAATTGAAAATAAATAAATAAATAAACAACAGGGAATCATAATTTTTCCACAAAAATACTATCCTATTTTATGAAATCCCAGCTGCAAAGTAGGACAGTATTCTGAGGAAGCTTCTCAGTAAGTTCCTGTCATTTTTTCTTATACTCTTCCCTAGGCATTCACTGTTACCCGTTATTCAAGAGGTGTTATCAGGTGAGATGAACACTTTGGTCTGACTGGATACAATCCTGTTTGTCCTACCCTGCTGGGGGTGCCTTATGCAAACAAATGAAAATTTGTGACACCAATTCCATATTTCTCTGTCACAATTACCAAGTCTGTCACCCTCTGTAGCTCATCTCCCTGACAGCCCCCTCAGGCTATGCTGGAGCCTTGTCTCCAGTCCTGTCTCCTTGTGCTCCAGGATTCCCTGAGCAGTCCCCACGCCAGGCAGTGGTGCTGCCAAAGGACCCTGCTGCCAGCAGTTGGCTCTGCCTGTGGGGTTCAGCCCCTGGGATTGGTGCCTGGTGAGCAAGAGCACTGCCCACAAGCCCCATTATATCTCACACACACACATCTGCCTTTTATTGGCAGGTTTAGCTCAGAAGATTAATGGTCACCAAAGTGATTGAGAAGTATTGCACAATCTCTGTTCCAAAACCCGTGCAATAATGTCACTTAAAAACATTCATACAAAATATTTGGAAATTTAATTATCCTCAAAAGTCTCTGTTCACAGTGACTCATTTTAGGATCACTAACAGCACACACATATAAATTACTATACAGAACACTTAAGAGTCCAAACCTGATACAAAGCAAGAGTGTGTCCATATCTCTGGAGTGGCCCTTTGGATACAGGCACTACATTCCATATACTGCTTTCCAAATTGTAGCTAGAAGAGAAATAGAAAAAAAAACCACACATTTTTAACCAGCAGAGAAAATAGAAGGGCTTGTGTGCTCAAACTAACTCTAACTGACATGGCCATTTGTTAGTGGGGCATCATGAGCCTTTGAACAACAGTGCACTGACTTCTGACAGTGCACTAAATATTCCTCAAGCAGCACAGGAGCAGCTCTTTAAGGGACCCATCACCAATCTCAGAAAATAGGAGTAACTAACAAAAATCACAAGACTTGTTCTATTATCAGTCATGTAAAAAACCCACCCCACCAAACTGCTCATGCCCCAATGCTTTTGTACTACTCTGAAGATTTACTGTTGGGCACCCTCTTCACTATATGATTGATTTTAATTCTCCTATATTTTAATTAATTAATTAATGCACAGCATTAGATAAGAGAGATAAAAAATAAACGACAAAGGTAGAAAAGAAAAATCTAAATGATTATGGGATTTGTTTTGGATGATTCCAAATGTGTGGACAGGTAGACAACAGCAAGAGAAGTAAATGCTAATAATATGCTAATAAATATATACAAACACTTGCATTTGCCACATTTAGGGCCTCTACATAGGAAGTTCCCATCCAAATCACCTGGGTCCTGTTTACAGCTGCTTCAACTTTGTTTTCAGTAGGTGGTCAAATACACACACATACAAACTGCCTTAAGTATGAAAAAGTGGAATACAGATGACCTTCTGAACCAACTAGCATGGTACCAGCAGGCAAAGTGTAAGCACTAAATACAAATGTCTTGTAACCATGAATTAACATAAAAAATGCACATGAAATTCAAAACATACTGTGTGAAAGTATCAGCAGTGAATTTCTTTCACTGTTTTATCACCACAAAGCTCTTTATGTTTTGCAGTTTTTCACCAAACTGAAGTACATATAAATATCACCCACAGTTTGATGTTGCCCATATTTTCACATTCTATAATCATAAGAAAACTACAGGCATAAAATAAGACCATTAATAAAGAATCTGAAAGGGATATAAACCTTTCAGCTAAATTAGAAGCTCCCTCCCTGGTAGGATCTGTTTTCCCTAAGCCCCATCAGAAAGGACATGACAAAGGAGAAATCACTCACTTCAACACCATCTGGAATGAGCTGTAGTTGAAGGTGTATCCACCAATCACCCACATGAACTTCCCATGCAGAACAGCCTTGTGGGAAGCACGGCCCACAGAGGGGCTGAAGGGCTTCACATTGGGCAGAATCCAGTAAGACTCCGTGGAGGGGACGTTCAAAGAACAATCTGGACCTGTTTTGTAAACAAATGTGCAATTTGTACAATCTGTTAGACAGGGATGTTAAAGCCAATAAAGCAGAAACAGGGGAGGCTTAATTACAGATGTCAGGATTGCTCATTCTGATAAAATATGGTGTACACTTTTATGTTTAACAGATGCTCAATGAAAAAATTGACAACATGGGATGTCAATCTAACTGAAAGCATTAGATTAGCTCAAATAATAACAATGCATTTCCACATTCTTCTCAGAAGACAGACTGTAAGTCACAAATTGAAAGACAGGCACAAAGCATCAGATTTTTAAATGACCTATCACTTAGGTCTAAAACTTTAAGCACTGTATGTTACCTTTGGAGAAAAGCTATACTGTATTTGAACCAGAATAAGTGTATATCAAAGCAAATAATATTACAGTAAATTAAGTTACAATATGCATTATACAATACCGAATCTTAGAAGTAAAAATTTGCCTTTTGCAAATGCCATTCTGCATCACTTTTCAAGAGGAAAATACAAATAAAACATTACACAAAATTCAACATACTTAAATTGAAAACTAAGGATCATCTCAGGATAGCTCATGAAAATATTACATCACCACTCAGCAATGGTCAGAATAAAGAATCATGTCAGAATCAAGAATACTGTTACCCCACTGCATAAATCTGTGACTTGTGTAACCTTAGAAAACTGTGTCCTACTGCAAAAGAAGAGATTGGTGCTGGAGAGTGTTTACAGGAGAGTAATAAGGATGTTCCAGTTACAGAAACCACTGATTTCCTTTGAACTACTGACTTTTTCACTTGGAAAAAAAAAAATTTGGAAGTGAATTATAAATGTCTATAAATTACAAAATAAGTAACAAAGATAATGCATCTGAAGAGTCCACAGTCTTTCAATATAAAGAGCTGAGTTTTTTGAAATGCAGCTTGAAGAAGCCATGTTCCAGGGAAACAAGAAGAGACAGTTCTTCATATAAAAAGTATCAGATCTCTTTGGCAAGGATACTCTCCAGCCAAAGAGTGCTCCAGATGCAAAGATTTACATGTGTCAAGGAGAGACCAGACATAATTTTAGAAGAGAGGGCTGCTGAAGTTTACTAAGTAAGCTAAATAAGTAATATACATCAAATTTACAATAATTTAAAATATTATCTTGGGGAAATGGGAGTGCAGGGAGATTATGTTTTTCCAATGCTTATTATAATTTTGGGGGCAACTTGTTACATTTACTTCCTATACACAACAACCAGGCATCCAAAGTGTACAGAACCAGATGTTAACTTTTCCTAGTACACTACAGAAGCATGATGTCCACTTGTATCCAAATTACCTCCATTCACTAAACTATGGAGACACTCAATTCCCATAGTTCATTATACCTTCTACTCAGAAAAGATTAATGGTATTTGAATGAGGTCTAATGAGAGTATGAACAATTCAGTATATTATTTCTTAAGCATTAATAATTGATACTGTAATAGATTTGTAACCTCAGCAAAATCATAATTTTGGTAAATCACTGGAGGAAACAATTTGAATATAAAAAGGCTATAAAATAAACAATTGATTAGGTATTCTTTGATCAGGGAAGAGCTTCAAATGATGGAAACAGTGCCTGCAGGAGAAGCCGGTTGTCACCCCGAGCCGCCGGACACCGCGATGTCGCGGCCAGCAGTGACCCCTGGTGGCGAGCGGCGAGCAAAGCCAGAATTCCTGCGGCACATCCAGAGGTACCGGGCACCGACTGCAATAAAATGAACCCGAGAAAACCGCCTCATACTAAGTTAAGGATGCAGAAGTCTTAGCCAGATCGGTGATGGAAAGAATGTCGCAGACAGCCCTCTTCCAGCCTCAGTGCTTCGTCAGAACTGAAGGACAGGAAAGGTGAGAGGGAGAGCAGAATTATCGCTGTGCCGTGGAGTCCTTGGGAGTTTGGGGCTGGAAAGAGCCTTAAAGATCATTTAGCTCCAACCCCACTGCCACGGGCAAGGACTGACCACGTTATGTATCAATCGGGACAGAAATAGAATATATAGCTGCAAAAATGCAAGTACTGGCCTCCACCAAAACATCACTTAAAAAGCAAAATATTTTGTATGGCTATTGCTTTATAAAAACAAGGTAAATGTAGGACTTACAATTATAATTTATAGATTTTCCTACTTGAATACATACACTATTATTTCAGCAAAAACACATATTCTCTTCAGAATAAATGTGTGCCTTCTGTGCAACGAAGAGCACTACAGCTGCAGAAGAAAGATAATGAAAAATATGTTTTGTTATGTTTTATGCAAATATGATTTTTCTCCATTCATTTAAAACTGAGCTGCTTTCTTATCTTCCTAATGTGTCAGTCAATCCACTGGAGGGGGGGAAAATGCTTTTAAAACTGCAAACAACTTTATAAACCTGAACTGGGTCAATTACCTTATTCTCTAAGGTAGGAAAAAATTCTGTAGGTTTAAAAAAGCGATTTATCCCCACCACACAAAAGAAAGAATCTAATTTCTATTTATTGAGGAGTTTCATGAAAAGCCAAAGTAACAATCTGTTCCAGTAGTTTAAGTCATAAGATCAATTTCCAGCTAAATGACTAAACATCATCTACCATCTTCAAACTAAATCTTTTCCTTTGGGAGCACAGGAGGAAAAAAAACAGAAGTACTGATGTGTTGAATATAAATTTCACAGTGCTCTTCATACAATCTAATCAAAGCGATTTTATAAGTATTTTTTGTTTATTCTGGTTTCGTTTGTCTGATCATTTGAGTTGAGAATTAATACTTTAATATAATTTTTCAACCATCACAGGTCAGTGGTTGAAACCAGTCCTAAGTCAGACCAGTTGTGCTGGAATGGCTCGGTCACTCCTTCTAGGCATTCTAACGTAGGTGTATCCATGTATCCCTACACTGCCCCTGCACAGCTCTGCAATATCCATACTGGATGCTATTATTTCTCCCATCCTGCAAACAGTCTTGCTGAAAATGAGACCCAATGCCAGACAGAGAGACCCTGGTGAGGTGTCCAGCTAAAGCAGCAGGGCAGCAAGCAGTGGCAGGACTCAGGACTCCAGGAATGACACAAATCCTGATGCACATGAGCTGATGCTGTTCTTGAAATACCCCTAGGTGCTGTTACTCGGCCCCTTGGTCTACTCAGGCAGGAGGAGTGGATCATCCAAGGGCCATCAGGCCATGGGAGATGTGCAGGACTGGTCTGAGCAGGGGAGCCAGAAGGGCTGCAGGGCGTGCCATGAGTGGGGGCACTGCTCCACAGCACCCTTGAACTGCTCAGCTCCAGATCCCACACTTGAGAGCAGCAAGGCTGGCACAGAAGATAAGGCCAGGTGTCACAGCATTGTCTGCTGGAAGCAGGAAAAGCTTTCCCAGTCTTCCATGGCTGAGAACAAGTACAGTCTCTGGCAGACATTACACAAGATTTGTCATCTTAAACAAAAACAGGTTTTGCTTCTCACTAAAAGAAGCAGGGACTTTCAGATCAGCTGGAGCTGTCAATACCCACTGGGCTAGAGATTCTGAGACTCCATCCTAATGGCAGCAAGGTACCAAGCTCCAGTATCTCTGCTAGCAACTTCCAGAAAACTTGTCAGCTCTAATTCCTTCCAATTCACAAATGATGTATTGATGACCAGTTTATCCCAATTTTTCTTCTACCAGTGTTGCTATCACTGTAGTTAAAGACCTGGTCTGTCTATACACCCCACAAATGTTTATAAACAGCAACACTCTTCCCTCCCAGCCTTGATTTTTCTTGTTTAAACAAACCATGCTCTGTTAGTGCCTTCTATAGCCCTGTCCATCCTAATGGTTCTCCCTCTGAGCCTGCTCCTATTTGTATTCATGAAACTGTATTAACAAAACATGAAGCATACTACTAATGTTTTCATATATTTAACTGAAATTTCTCTGACTGATCATCCTACCGGTGCACTTGGCACTTTGGAGTTTCCAGAGTTAAAATTATTAATGTTAATTTCATGTTCTAATTGAGATAGACAAGCAAGTTTTCTCCCATGCCACTTCCCACATTTTAATCCTAGACTATAAAATAAATTCTTAACACTCTTAGTCTCTAAACATATTAATTTACAATTTATACTGAAGTAATTAAATCCCACATATTACTTGCAGACTTTCTTTGCAGGATATTCTAGTTCTGCTTCATATTTAAAGTACCTTCCACCTTTGTATTACCAGATTTCATTAGCAGCCTTATAGGTAGATTACAAAAATGATGTAACAATATCAGTCCCAAAATGAGCCTTTAAGGAGCACTGATACCTTTCCATACATGTTCAGCACACCCACACACATTTCATGCTGAAGCAGCTGAGTTCCCCTTACTGTTTCCTTATGTATGCACTGCACTCTTCAGTTTCAATGATTTCCTGTCATCAAAAGCTGCGGTTCAAATAAAATATACTACATTTTCATGTCAATTTTCTTACAGACTAGCTTTGTATGAACTACAGTGATAAATTCAGATTTCAGCTCTTTTGTTATTAATCACAATATATGTTTCATTATTTCTTTCCTCAAGTTATGGTCTAGAACTCTACACAGTGCTGAAATGAAGCTAACAGTTTTTGAGCGGCATAAATCACTTTCTTCCTAATCTTAAATGAAGCTGCTACAGATAATAAAGTAAATTTAGCATCTTACCTTATCAGGGAGATCAGCAATATCTACTTCTTGTGTTGAGGACAGAGTATTGCTTGGGATCATCATTTTAATCAAGTTCTATTTTACTGCATTTAAGTGTATGCTTTTTAAATAAATATTTAGGTCATAGATTTATTCTAAATGGATTACATTTTTCATTAAAACTCACAAATAGCAGGGGACTCCCTTCCTAAATCTCATTCTAATTAGACATAGAGAGCATTATCAACCCCTTTAATGCAGCCATTTAGAGAAACAAATCAAATAAATTCTGCTTAACTCACTTTCACTAATTGTCAAGTGACACCATAAAGGTATTTAAAACTGGAGCTGCCTCTTCATTTACCTGTGATGTTCTTTCTCTTGCAGTAAGGACACATGATATTTCTCACACAATTTTCAGACACTAAATTTCTAATTCTGACAGCTATATCCTGTTTATAAATTGCACAGTCCTCCAAGGATGCTTGTCAAATTGTTAAATTTCAGCTGAAGATAAATCTAAAGAACATATCCAGTACATATGAAATAACCATTCATTACAAGACAATTCCTATCTATTCTACAGATGTAAACTTTTCATAGACAAACTCTCATGTCTATGATCAACATTTAAAAAAGAAAAACTACAAATATGGAGCACAGAAATAGGAATTTAACTTAAAATTGGGGGACAAAAAGATTCCTTGGATATGTGTCTTTATATGTATATGCAGTATAAATCCACATATATTTAAAAGGACATTTCCCAGACTGTAAAACTGCAGTTTCTCCTTTCTGAACTGATACTTGTCCAGGAGATGACCTGAAAAGCAAAATTGATACAAAGAGGGCATTATCACAGGGCAGAATAATTATATAAGAAACCTGCTTCTATTTTCTTTTTCCTTCCAAAAACAGCTCTGTCCAAAGCAAATGTTACATCACAGGTCCTCATCTCTGAAGACTCAGACTTGTGTGTTATCTGTTCAAGAACATCCAGGCACAACAGGCCAAAATCTCAGATTTCAGACCTCCAAGTGTTTGGCACAAGCTCTTCCCAGTGCTGCATTTCACCTGCTGCTGCCTGACCCCCATCTCAAACCTTCCCCAGCAGTTTCAATAAACCAGCACTGCAGAAGCACAGCTTTACTAAATCTCAGCATTGGGGAATAAGGCAGGCCAAACAAGAGAGTTTGGCATCAAAGCCTTCCACTGAAAACTGGGAACAATCCCAAATCCAGTGAGTCCTTCCAGGATAACCTGAGATAGGCACTGGCAGAGTTGTTCTGGCCATACTCAAGATGTTGTTAGAATAAATGCCATAGTACCAATCAAGCAAAACACTGATTTTACACCACAGTAGTCATAGCTCCTTTTATACTTTCATTGTTGACTCTTCTCCTTACAGAAAGGCTCATTTTTCCCTAGAGAGATGTTATAAAATTCAAGCTGCCTGAATTGCTAATAGACTTATTTCAAAGTTAATTAGTTTAATTTCAGAATCTGGTCTTGTGCTACATTTCTATCTGCTAGGAGCAGCTCTGTAGGGGGAACCATACATGTTCCAGAAATTTTATTGGAGTTTTAACTTTGGATTAAACAGTCTGTTTGGGGCTGGTGTGCATTATGTGCAGCCCTAGAGCCCATTTTTGGTGTAATTCCTTATAAAAGGAATGCACTTCCTCTGTTCCCAAACCATCTCACAATGCAATCCAAAACACAATAAACATGAAGGATCACATTTGTTTTGAAGGTACCCTACTGATCCTCTTAAAGTCTAATCTAAACACACCCTGTAATTCCTCTCTAACAGATTCCCCTTTTTCTTCCAGTGCTGATGTTCAATGATCAAAGTATCAAAGTAAAGTTTCTCTTAGCTTCAAGAGAGCCTTCAACTCCTTTTTTTCCCCTCTGTCTACACCCAGGAGTCAGCAATGTTTTCAGAGTTTTCAAAGACAGTCCACTTAACCCTCTTAAAAATGTGGAACTGTTTCTTCCAGTCATCCTGAATTTTTTTCACCTGTCACAGAAGTTTTAAACTGTTTGGAAATCTCTCTGCTCCTTTATAGCCTGAAACAATCCAAGACATGGTGTTCCTGGTATCAAAGAGAATCTTCTAGCTGCAAATACTCAGCAAAAGCATCTTTCTGTAAAATTCTTAATAGGTCAGATTGTGCAAGAGCCACCACTTTGGTCTCAGCCATGTCCCCATTTCTCTTTTACATGTGCCTAGCAAAGAAAAGGAGAGCAAGTCAATAGTTTTAAGGCATATTTTTTTCCTCCCTGAATTATATCCACAGCCTTTTATCAGCAGGCATTGACACATTCTGTTAGATAACATCAAGACTAGCCAAAAGGAACAGTGCAATATGGTACAGAACTCACCAAGAAAATACTCCTTTGGGAAAAGTTCAGCCTCCCTTATGTTGGGTGAATATTTTAAATTAACCAGATTTTCTGTAAATACATTGTTCTTACACCAGCCACCTCAAAAATATTTAAGATTACTAACATTATTAAAAATACCACGATTTTTAGAAAAACAATGCGTTTAACTAGTGCATGTTTTGTTAAATGCAATGTCTGTTAAAAATAAAAATTGTGGCAATTATTTGTCTTCAAAGTCTAAAAGTTTTTATCAAAGATTTATTCTGTATTTGTAAAACCAGCAGCCAGCTACAAGTATCTACAAGAAGCTTCTATTAAATTCCACAAGACATATCTAATAATCAGAGGACCCTACTTTGTACTCAAAGAAGTTTATTCCATCCCAAAGACTACCCAAAAGGATTCTCCTTCCTCAGAATACTTGTTTTGCAGAAATGTCTCGTGTTCTTCAGAGCTGCTCCTTCAAAAATAACCACAAGATGTCACCATTGCAAAATAAAAACTCCATGCAGTAAAATAAATTCTGGGATTTCTATTCTGAATCAGGGGTTCTAATTATTATACATCCAAATCAATGCAATTCAATAATTTTTTTTTTTTTTTAATACAGGCATTAAAGTTACTCAAAAGAAGATAAAAAGGAAATAGTAATAAAAAATGAAACATGAAATTCTCTCCTAAAGCATACAAATCAAGACCCTTCAGCCACTTGGTCTGAATCACCAAACAGAAGAAAAACTTGTCAGGCAGCAAGAGAAAAATTTATGATTCCAGCACTGCAAATAATCTGCAAAGAAGATGGTGTCAGTGTAGAAACTACAGAGAATGCAGGTATAAATAAACCAAGAAATATAAATAAATATAAATAAATCAATGCTCAACTATGACAGAATTGAAAAAAAAAAATAGATCTATGTATATTCAGTGAAAATCTAAGGAACAATGAAGCATATTATCTTTACATGATCTGTAGGAAAGAGTGAGGAGCTAGTATTTACAGAAATGCTAAGTGAAAGGAAGGTATTGGCAGCAGTAGTCAGATTTTGAATTTTATTTTGTGCTTAAAAGTTCTAATTAAGTTCATAACACTGTATCTGAAGGTATAGCGTAAAAAGCACTTCTAAAGATTTGTGACATTTCCCCATTTTGCACTCAGCAGTTTGACATTCCAAGGGATACATGCACAAATAAAAGGGCTTCTTTTGCTGTAAATACTGACAACTTCTGGATAGAGATTAAGCCTTCAGGATCTTTTTTGTGCACTACAGTCCTGGAAGGTTTTAAAGGAGTCAGTAATAAGTCTACACTATTCCCATTCAATGATCATATTGCTAAACCACTTCCCTTATGTGGGTGCACTGACTGCCTTTGAATGAACAACCCATTAATTATTAAGAAGTGGAATGCATTAGATCTCATCATGACTGTGGAGTAACAGGTGTGACAGCTAATAGGAGTTAAAAAGTCATTTCCTTTGACATGCCAAAAGAAACAGCAGTAAAACAGAAGAGAGGCAGGAAGTCATGGGAAGAGGGCATATCAGCTAAGTAATCTGGTGGGATTTTAATATTTCTATTAAGAGAATGGCAATTTCTAAGCATAGCAAGCTAAGCCAATTGAGACTTGTAACAGAAGTGGTAAACAATTAAAAAAATCCACAAGCATCTAGCATAATTATAGTAAGTGAATTAAACATTTAGGATCTTAAATAATTTATCTGTAATGAAAAACAATGGTTTATGGTACTGGGAGTAAAACTGCACCACATGCTTACAGTACATCCATTAGCCCCCACAGACACTCTTGTACCATTATAACAAAGTGGTTCACCTTCCTTTTTCATTGAGAGGCTGCTACAAGTAATACCCAACAAAAAGCAAACAGTGGATACTTCAGGAAACATTAAAAATATGATGCAATGATGTGACATATAAAGAGGGCAAGGGAGGAAATCAAATGACCTAGACACTAAACAAAGCAAGCCTTACCTTGCCAGCTGTCATTGCAAACACAGAGCTTCTCTCCTGTCAGGTCACAGTAGCCGTGATCTGGACTCCCACAGTTGGCTTTGCAGTAGGGAATGTCACAGGCCTCTCCCTTCCAGTACTTGTCACACTCACAGTACACCCGGCTCGGTACAGACACACTGGTTGTGCACTTGCCATGCTCTGAGCAGTTATTAGGGCAAGAGTTAATTCTGGAAAAAAAAATACATAGATAAGGGAAATGATGACCCATGAGCTGATAACATTGGTTTCATCTGACAGCACTCAGCAGTATTTGTTAGATAAAATAATTATTTTACCATGAAAAATTAATTTTACCATGAAAAATTTCTGTGTACTGATAAAACACAAGTTTAATGATGATTTTACAGACAAACGAGCTCAAAAGGTGTTGATCCAATCTTACATACAAAGTCTGTGATGCACTCAGGATCACAAATACCTTGCACTGCAACAAATACTGACATTAAGCAGAAGGACAGGCCCTGCTTGGACAGATAACTGCCTATTTTTCTCCTGTATTCCAGTATAAGCACTCAGTCCATTCAAAGGTTTGTTATTTCTAGAAACAACCACACTGGAAGTAATTGAGTTTAAACTCTCCACCAGAGGCATACACTTAAAGGGTTCCCCTGAGTAGCTTTGGTCCATACGATAAACAGTATGCCTAACATAAAGAGGGAAAAACAAATAAGGAAAAATACATGATGGCTAATATCCTGAAACTACTTACAGGTAGCACTTCATGCTTTGAATCCTTGATAAAAGAGCCACCTTAACTCTGCAGTCCATGATGTAAAAAAAGGAGAGCCTAGGCTGAAAGAACTCTGTGACTGTTTTGAGAGTTAGCATTTCTGGGATACACCCTACCAAACACTGAGATCACAGGCAACTGGAGTGCAAAATTAAGTAAAGTGGTTCCAGAAATGCAGGCAACTCCTTGAAATGAGGGAAGATGGAGGACATGGAAGTATGTGGGTGCAAGAGTTTCCATGAACTCAGGGAGTACGTGCCTGAAGAAGTCCAAATAGGATTTGAAACTTTTTTTGATGACTCAGAGCAAACTCAGAATAAAGTGTTACTACAAACCTCTGATGATAATACAGACCACTCCCTGCAGATGTGAGAGATGACTACTGTTCACAGGCTTCCTTACTGAATGAAGCTCTAACTGAATGAAAAAAAGAGCTGTTAAAAGTTAGCAAAGAATTTTTCAAGGCTGGCCTTTGGCAAGATGTAGCTGTGGTAGGACAGTGAGGAGACGTGTTTTTGTCTTCTATAGACTCACTTCTTAAAGGACTGATTCTGTTACACTGCTAAAATAAAAAATTCCACATCTGACCATCATTCCAAATTTCCTGAGAGTTTTACCTGGTAACACATTAACAGCTGTGAGGAACCTCTCCCTCAACCTCATTGGGAGTGTTCTGCAGGAGGGTGAAGTTAAGTTTTCCATCAGGAGATATTAGCTGGAAAGTAGACCATTTCCCACTCCAACTGGTTCATTAAGGATTCAAACAAAATGAGAAAACTGGATCCACAGAATTGGAAGAAAGTTGCCTGACTCCAAGGAACAGAAAATTTACTCAAACTGTTCTGGAGTAATTACAGTTGCTTGCACTTCAGTCATACATTCTGTGTTTCTGTCTTCCCCAAAATAAAGGAATACAAGTGGTCCATCAAGATGAAGTCAAAAATTATGGAAGAGGATAACAGAAGCAGAGTGCAATAGACCAGTGACAGAAGCAAAGCTAATGCAGTCATAAAAATTAATTGTAGGTACTTCTTTAAGATGTTACTGTTGTTTTATTAAAAAAATGTTTTTAAAGTATCCATTGCAATAAAAGACACAAAAGAACAGAGTTCTTCATGAGTTACATATGTAATGGAATTAAAAACTGGCAAGTTTTTTCATTTATTTTAAATCTACAAAAAATGATTAGGTAATGATATGCAGCATGCAACACATTACAAAGTAATGAAAGAATGCACATACACTCATTTCTTAAGAATGCCAAATCTTATTGCCATTTGCTCCCAAGACAAATTTAAAAAGTGTAATAAAAGCTTCAGGGATAACTGAAAAATGTAACTAATTACAACAGAAACTCTGCCAGGTGATTGCATTTTACTGATGTCAACTGACAAAAATTAAGAATACCCAGAATTCTAGGCTGCCATTTCCAATGCAATATATATAGTGAGATTTCCCAAACTGTGAATAGCTATTTATTATCTGGTCAAAGGTGGGCAATCTGCTGCAAATTACAACAATAATCTTCCCACAGACAATGTACCAAGTACTGTGCCAAGAGCAAAGCTACGGTCAGAAACCCAAATAGGAATTTTTAACTAATAAAGAACATGACAAAAATATTACATGGATTTCAACACAGGAAATGCAGGGCTGGCCACCACATCCCATAACTGCTGTTTCAGAATTTGAAGGGATTGAGAGAAAGGAACAGACATATCTTCAATCATGGAAAAACTGTCACATGAAGGAACAGGTCCAACAGGAGCAAGCAATTCCCTCTTGAACCAAGGTATGCAATATGAAGAGATGTTGCAGGTGTCACATGCACATCCCAAGGGAGACACAAGTTGCAAACAAATGGTGCATATAAAAAGGAAAAGGCTCAGGTCTGCTGGATGCATCTTCAGAGCTGCTGACACAGGAAAGAAGGCTGGACAAAAGCAATCATGGTCATATCAGATTAGACTTTGCCATCACAGAAACTAAAAGACATAGTGCAGATAAGATCTACGAAGGCAGAGAGTAGACTGAGATGGAAATGGGAGGGAAAATACCCAAGAAGAGGAAAAGAAATTTAATTAAATCTTTGTGGCTGGCACAAAAATTCCAAGTGGAATTGCTTAGAAGGTTTCAAAAGCCATAGTATATTCAGCAAGAAAAATCAAGCAACAGATGATCCCAGTTCAAGAGAAGGGAATTTATATGACAGCAGATATAATCTCCCTTCTAGTCCATATGACAACTATATGTGTTGGATAAACACTGGAGGGGATACATTCTAGTTCCATATGGCACAGGAAAAACATACTCTGGGAATGGCCATGTGACTTCACTCAAAAAAACCATACTCTGTCTCTAGGCAGTTTTTTCCCCTAACTCACACCTTCATAATTTATAACTAGCCCAGCCTCCTGGTTTTAGACACTCACCACTGAGAATGACTCTTACACTATTGAAAAAAACAAAGGTAATTATTTAGTATGAAAATACTTACGAATAAAAAATGTTAAAACCTGTCAGGTTATATGCAGCATCACTAAAAAAGTGCAGCAATGCATAGCCAGATGTAGTAACCACTTCAGGAACAGTTTCATTTCCACGCACTTCAGGGACTATTAGACCACTGGAAAAGAGAAGGAAAAAAATGTTTTTAAGCAATCTTTGGCACATTTAGGGGAAAAAAATAGGAAAGAAGGAGTTCTATATTCTTCTGGTTAACTATACAAACAAGATGAGTCATAAATATAATTTTAAAACTTTTTTTTTTTTTAAAGAAAAAGGTATACAAGGTATATAAAACTTGTCCATGTGCCTGCAAGGTAAGTTGGAGCTTCCAGGAAAGTGCCTGTGTATAAGCATTAACATTCCATACAATGTCAGCAGAAAAGTAGCCAAATAATGGATTTCTGCTATGATTATCTAACCAAAACTGTAACATTTTGGAATGCATTCTAATACAATTTTACATACACGTTCCCAATAATATTAAGATAAGAAAGCAAGCTAGTTAACATTAAAGCCTCTAATGCTACTTTTTTCTCCAATAACTGAAAATGTTCATACATGACTACATGGACAGAAAGATTAGTAAATACACTCACCTAAATACAGCTATTAAAGGTGCATATATTGAATCTCCATCATATACATACATATGGTCCCAGCTACATTCTGTGGCAAAGTGATTAAATCTTAATCTTAGTATCGCATTTGGGCTGAAAAAGAGCATTGATGTAACACATTATTTACAGAATTACTGAGATCATAAGATCAAAAACTGACATAGAATTGATCATGCCAATATAACTCTGTTAAAACATTTTTTTGAGTAGTAAGTAAATATTTCAATGTGTTAAATAACAAAAGCCAGGGCAAACAAATATTTCCCCTTATCTTAAAAAATTTAAAAATAACAAATTCAGTCAACAGCTAATAATCCCTAAAGTTAATAAGAGGCTTAGATTCACCAGATTTTATCAGCATTCAGAACAACAAATTTAGAGCAATTAAAATATCTCATTTTAATACACTAAATTTAATTTACAATGTCAGGGGTATGAACTTTAATGAATCTTTCAAGATAAAAATCACCTGCACCTCATCTTTCCAGTATTACACTAATTATTGAAAATAAAAATCTTAAAACACAAATATAAAATTGAAACCAATATCAGTGCAAGTGCCTGCCTCCCCTCTTCTCGCAACACATGGGAAATGTCACCAGACTTTGGCTGAGGTCCAAACAGACCTGTAAATTTTCTGAAAGGGGAATTTTCACATATCTCAGGATTACTGGACATTTTTACTTTTACTTATTTATTTATTTCTTTTTTCATGAAACATAATTATTATTTTCTTGTAGTTCTCCTCTCCACTGACAGGTTTGAGTGCAATTTGTCAGTTTGGAAAACGTGGGGTTTTGTGGCAGATCCTTTGGAAAGAGCTCTTTGTTCATTTTTTTAAGACAGAGGATTATACACATATGTGACTTCCTTGTGTGCTGACATTTGGCACTGGTTGTTTTACTCCTCCCCAGACTGTGCAGCACATCGATTCCTCCAGCTGCCCACTCTGCCATCTCCTGAGAACAGGAGGAGTGGAGTGGGAACAGCTTCAAAGCAGAGTTTGACTACAGTGCTAAGGCATGTTTCCACTTTAGTGCAGTACAAATGTTCCTGAGCTAGCCTGCCTGAGTAAAAAGAGAATTCTAGCTAGTTCAGACACATATTCAGCTATAGCCTGGTCTTCTAGATAATAAAGATTCAATTTAAATGATTTTACAAACACCACAATTTCACTGCTGCTTTGTTTAAATTACTGTCTGCATGTATGCAGACCAAAGTTAGATCAGACCCATCATTTCTGAACTGCAGCAGTACAGCAGATATCCAAGGTAAATTAAGATTATGGCAACATGGAAATACAGAAGGAGCTAACTTTCTTCGAGAATGTTAGCAGAAGTGTGAACTAGAGTCAGCAAAATCTTGACCCATATCCTGGGAGGTGGCGGGAATCCTCCTGAAATGTAACCAATTTGTGCCATCAACACTTAGCCACACTAATTTATGTCTGAAGAAATAATGAGAGACATGTCTGTATGTTTCTGTACCGCATAAACTGAAAAATCAGCAACAGGCATAAGGTATCTAAACTGTAGGCATAAAACTATTTCAAAACTAAGTACATGAGCAAATGTTGAATGCAAAACAAAACACTTTATAGAAGCACTAACTTTTGAGAAACATAACTGAATAAGCATTCTGTACTTCAGGCTATTCCTAATTTATCACTAATATGAGTTAAATAAGGTAAGTCAGGTAATGAGTTAAACAAAGGGATTCTGTAACTGCTTTTGGAACTTATCTAAAGGTACTCAAATACACAACAAATTTATCACTGGGTTTTGAGGACCTGCAGCACTGGCCAAATACCGATGTCAGCCTAATCTTTGCCAGCAATTAGAGTGGGAATGGAATTTGGCCAACTCTAAGCAATCCTGTAAGTCCTAATACCATTTTTTTTTTAATTCAAACAAAATCAAAACAAACTAACAAAACACAAAACTGTTCATATTGTATCCTCATGCAGTCTCTATGTGAGGAGTTCTTTTGATCTCTAGAACACCCAGTACCAAACTGTTCAGAAAATTTAAGCTATGAAAACAGATACTTACTATCCTTCAATTAACCATGTGCATTTAGTTTTATATTTATAATTTATAGGTCCATCTGTTAAATATCCAGAAGGTTCTGTTAACCTACAAGAGGAAAAATAGGGCTGTAATAAACCAGAGACAACAGAAAATGAATCATCAACATGTCAATAGAATCTTTCTTGATGGAAAGAAAGTTGGGGGTAGGGTAAAACAGTCAAGTCTCTCTTCATATTTCTCATCACGCTATTTGTGCTCATAAAAACTTGAATTCTGATTGTTCTATATCATTGATTTGCTTTCTTCCCCAAGGCATTCACTTCTATTTTTTCTAGTTCAGTACCAAATAAGTTAAATTATCCTTCACACGAAATGGATCCATGCCAATGTAAGGGGGGGTTGTTTAAGAGCATTTTGGTTTGCTTTGCTTATTTGCTTTGCCATTGCCTTATAACTTACTTGTGAAATTATACAACACCAGCCATACGAAAACTCTCCTAGATCAGGACAAATGAAGATATAACTTTGAATAAGCACATCTGTCAGCCTGCTGCTGTGTTATTCCTAGTCACTACCCTGTCTCTGCACAGTGGTCTCCAGTGATTATCCAGGAAGGAGTAAATCCCTGCAGATTTTCCACACAGCATTACACCACTTGCAATGACTTGCAGCTCAGGGACACTTCCAGTCCACAGCTGTGCCTTTGAATTCCTGCTTTATACCACTCAAAATGTAATGATCTGTGTTTTATTTCCCTTCTTTCCCACCTCTGCCCATTTTCCAACCTGAGAAATCCTTGCTCAGTGCTTTTAATAAATCTTATGTATTCTCCTAGAGCCTGCTGAGATGTAAGAGAGATCAGCATATTGTATTCAAGATGCAAGTGAACCATGAATCTGTACAGCAGCAACAGTATTTCCATTTTATTCTCTATTTCCATTTAAGGTTTTATTTGCTCTTTCAATAACTACTATTCTGACATTTGAAACAGAAATATCTGCTGTAACATTTTTTTGAGTGATAATAGCTCAATATTCATCACGTATAGAAATTCCCTTTGTGTAGAAAGGGAACCTTTTCTATCCATTCATATATATTACTTTGTATTAATCTATGCAGTGATAAAACAGAAGATGAAATTCAATAATCTATTAACATAAAAGCTTTCTGAAAGAGCCTGGTACCTTCAGCATTTTGTATCTTCACTAATCCATTCTATTTTCTGCATCCTTTATGATTATGTTCAGGCCTTAACACACATCTCCAGTGCCCCTACTCCACTGGGGAAACAGACCATTCCACTCTTTAATAACAAATAAATATAAATACATCCTCAGAAAAGCTCATTTCTTTCACTATATTGTTGAAAGAGAATCATTAAGAATAGGCATCACTAAATAAAAAAAGCTTTGTTTGTCTGTTTTGTGTGGTTGTTTTTTATTAATAAAAGGCAGTAATACATCCAATCAAAATCATTTCAGTGCTGTCCTATGATTTATATACAGAAGTAAAGTCTTATTTAGCAACCCAAAGAAGATATATTTTCCTGGAAGAAGTGTGAAATCTTAAAAGTACTCATTTGCAGTCATGACCATTGCCTTCTTAGAAGTTGTATGGTGCAATGGAGGTGACTTAGAAGAGTTGTTTTTATTAGATCAGCCCTTTGGTACCAGTAAAGTACAAACAATTTCCCTTGTCTCCTAGGATAATTTTTTTGATAAGTAGTTTCTTTTGTAAGAGTAGATAGCCTTTGAAACAGCCATTTCACTTTGTTGGGGAAAAAAAAGTAAATAAATAAGAACATGAGATTACTTTGCAATAATGTTTGTAGAAAATGGTAAGATAAGGGCTAGTTCTATTTAAAATAAATACATAGCAAGACAGATGGAAATTACTTTAAGTTTCTTGAGTCATACCAAGAACTTTTCTGTATTATTTTTCTTTCCAAGTGTTACCAAATACCAAATCCCATAATTCACAAAGATAAGCAGTACCACTCTCAGGCAATCCCTTGCCCAATCAAGGGCAATATTCTCTTTCATATAAAGCCAGGTATTCATCACCACTTTTCCTCTGTGACTAACAGTGATTCTGTCAAATAACCACAATCCAGGTGAGTCATCCTGACTCTGCACTCACAGTCACGGAGGTGCCTGCACTGCACCCCACTGAGAAAGCCCCAGTGATGAGAGGAAGCCAGAACAATTTGTGTGGTCTGCCCAGGCACCACAGGTTTATCACACCCAGACTCCAACAGAACACACAGGGGAGTAGCTGATGCTCTGTACTATCATTTGAAATTGCACATCAGCTTTCATACTATTTTCAACAATATTTTTTCATAGTTGGCAGGTTTATAATCAAAGAGGTGCATGCCAAGAGAACATTTCCCATCTCAGCATACCGTAAAACAGATCTACCAAACGACAGAAAGACGTCAGGATGCTGCACGTCTAAAGGCATTCAGAAACACCAGTGACAGATCAGTCACTCACCAAGACAATCAGTCAGCAACAGATTCCATGAAAGATGTGTGACACTACAGGGTTTCACCTAGCAGACACATACACCAGAAATGCAAGGGCTAGAGCCAACACAGGGCATCCAAAACGTGCAATAAAGGGATATCTACATTCACCTGGAATATTTACCACTGCTATAAAATAATGGTAAATACAGCTGAGTTCAAATGTACCGTGGCAATATTTACCACTGCAGAGACTTTAAACCAAGACTGATGCATTTCAAGAAAAAAAGTACATTCTAGTTCAGTCAGAAATTATTGGTGCAAAGTGAAGGAGTAGTCAGATGAAATCTACACCCTGCAATACATAAGACGTCAGAGCAGGGTATTAAAATGGCCTTTCCTGCTGTAATATTTATAGATATGTGAAAAATGCAGTCTTCTCATCTCTCCTGTATCTTCCTGCAAAAAAATAATACCACCAAATCTTTCAGAGAGGGTCACTAATTTAAACCAGAAAAGTCATTGGCTATTTTCTGTCATCAGCAAAACACGAAGATCCATAAAACTGCTGGTAGATGGACAGAGGTCTGATTTATATCAGTTCTTTAGGAGAAACAAAGCATATGCTACATTCATAATATTACAAATATTCACTATTAAATAAAAAGTAATGAAGAAATTCATTTATGTCTTTATTACTTAGTGTCACACTTCTACTGATAATTTTAAGAAATTCTGGATTCCTTTGCAATTCCTACTTCAGAAGTATCTGAATATACAGTACTTTCTTCATGGATCCATCTCAGTATCAGTGCTAGTGTGTCAGTCAAGAGTTCTCCATTGCTGAAAAATTTTGCTCCATTTTCTTTTCATCTTTTATGAAAATGTTTTATTGAAAAGAAATAAAAATCAATAACTGCACTTCAAAGTTTCAAGATCAAGTTCTTCATAAATAGAAGTACTAGCAACCTTTCTAGCTGAGACCTTGTGCCTAACATTTACAGCAGGGAAAGAGACTGCACAGATCTGAGATCAGCTGAATATATTAATAAAGATGGGGGAAAAAAAGTCAGACCACCTGACAGCACAAGCCTGAATCAGAGAGAAAGAAATGCAGAAGTGATCAAGAGGCCATTTCTCATACCACAATGTTGAGTGACAGACTAAGAAGCTATTCCAGTATTTTTTTCAAAAGAATATCTGAAAAAGGAGTATGTTCTGAAAAACTCACAAAGGCAGATTTTTCTTTTCCAGGCATAAAGCATTGACTAGCGCCTGACAAAAATTCAAAGAATTTGCATTTGATTTTCCTGTGTTTTTACATTTATTGTATAACTTGGTGTTGGTAATTTTCTTTTTCACATATGAAAACAGGATGTACTGAACATGCTGTAGCTCTAATTTTTCTTCAGTGACTTATCAAGAGGAATAAATATTTAATACATTAAGGAAATATTTGCATATGCCAATCACACTCCTCTACTTGTTACATACTGCTTTGCAGTAATAGAAGAAATTATATTTAGAAACACAAATGACATTCACGACAACCTCTCACATGCCAAGTAATCACAGGCGGGCTCTTAAATGGGTTTCAGTTTTTTCATTGACAAAGCAGCAGTTCCTGTTGCAAAGTGCAAACCCTAGTGATTAATTCAGTTCATTCTGAGTTCATCTTCCTAAATTATTTTAAACAAAACCATGCTCCAAAACAATCCAAAAATCCTAGAAAAGTAAAGTCAAGATTAGAATGCATAAACAATTTTTCCCCATGAGGATATATCCTGTATTTCAAGAAGCTTAATACTTGCATTTAAAAAAACCAAACTAAATTATCTGGGATATAAACGCTGAAAAACATTAATTTAACATTTATTCTGGCAGGTGTTTTGTTTCTGAAAAAGGTTGTTGTTCTATAGCACTTTTTTTGCAATAGTCCCCAAAAAAACTGAAAGGATTCTGCATAGAATTATAGTTTTAAAATAATAGTTTTCAAAGTCCAAACTTATATGGCATCTTATGCAATGTATTTTAACTTACAGAAATTAAATCTGTTCTCTTGCTTAGGCTGCACAACATTATATAAATTCACAGAATACAGACCAGGACAGGTTGTTTAGAATAGGGTATCTGAATGTGTGACTTCGAGGGAATCTACAAAGTGACTTGAAAAACTGGCACAGTTTTACAAAGACCTGGTAAACAAACCAGATGCAGAAGATAAGAGTAGTATTATAATCTTAAATGTAATATTTATTCTATTTTAAAATAAAATGTGAAAATACTACATTAACTACTCAAGAATCTTCTTCTACCTTCTCACAAAGAGGCACTTAACTGTTTTTTTTACCAAAAACTCCTTAAATTGCCATTTCAGTCACAACATGCTGCAACTACACTGAAATCATTTTTCAGTAATTTGTCTACTCTCACCTTAATAATTCCAACAACAGAAGTCTACCATCTTCTTAGGCAATCTATTTCAGTTATGACTTATTATTAGAAAGTATTTCCAAATGTCTAATTCACTTTTTTTCTTACTTACACATATTTCCTGAATGCAGATCTGAAAATCAGGTAACATTCTTCCTTTTTTTCTGTTCATCCTTTACCATCATCTCCCTTCATCCTTTCTAAATAAAGCAACTGAATCTAGCAATCCTCATGAGTCATTTTCTAGACTTCCTTCTTCTACAACTTTTCCAAGTCATCTGCACCTCAAAATGGTACCTACTTCTCCAGCTGTAGTCTGACCAGCACAGCAACGGGAGAATTATTTAACAGACATAATGTGGCCAGCTCTCCTGAATGCTAGTAGTAGCAGAACTGCATTTATGCTGATTTGTGTACAACCAGTAATTCCCCCAAGATTGCCAACTTCCTCCACAGGAAGAACTAAATAGTATTACTCTAGTTCATCTTACTGAGGTTAATCACGCCTGCTCAAGTGTAGAAATTCAAATCCAATTCTGCCAGTATCAGGCAGTATTATATGGGATCAATGCAGCTCACATCAGCTGGAAATTGCTGAATGGAAAATTTCATTTATAATCACTTGCTCAGTAGGAAAATCTTTTTTTCTTTCTCTGATATAAGCATTTACTTTAGGGATGGTAACTTCTGGTCACACTGTATAGTGAGGAATCCTACTTAAATAGCAATGAACTCCACAAGAAAAGGAAAAAATCTATTTGTATACATTTATGATAAAGGCCTTCAAAAAAAAAAAAACTTCTGCATTTTTTATAACAGCCCTTTTTCTATTACTCAACTGCATCAACAGTTTCTGAGTATTCATATTCATTATTCATTCACATTACAAAGCACTAAAATAACACTAGCACAAAGGCAGTACTAGCAAAAATTATAACTCCCATGCACCCATGGTCTCCATCATGACAGTTGTATTAATTTTATATACTATAAGGTAAGTTGTTCAAGAAATTACAACATGGCACCATTTTGTATTGGTTAAAACTAAGCAATTGCCAGACACCAGCACTGTGAATCAGAGGCACTAAAGCAAAGTTTTCTTCCTCCTCATGGTTCTAAATATTAAGTCCAAAGAAAAGTATTGATGTATAAAGACCCTTCTACGTTTCCTTCATGTAAAGAAATTTTCCCCTTTAGTTTCCAGTAATAGCACATGTCAGAATGATCCATTTCAAGCCTTTTTGACAAAAATTATTCACAGAATTATAGATGAATAGAGTCCAAGAGATAAGGTGAATAACAGGCACAGTAATCTCTCCCACTGCACAAATGATTGGAGCATTTTCATTTAAAAGCTTCATACAGAAAGAGAGAAAATAATACTACTGAAAGTATAGCTACATAGAATGGATCTTGAAAAAAGCCATCCTGACTTTTGTCTTCAGCTATTTCTTCATATTATTTGCATATATGTTCCTTAAAGTATGTGAGTATAAGCCATAACTATCTTTAAAAACCAATCCAAATGTTGATTGCCTTAATCTAAGCAAAGACCTACTCCACTACTAAGAACTATATCACCCCCAAACATTCACAAGTCAACAACAAAGGAAGTTTTTATGCTACTTAGTTTTACACAGATGGATTTACACATAATATTTATGAGAACTTCCTATAAAATTGAGTGGAGTTTAATCACTCTACAGAAATCAACAGCAAAACCCATGTTTTCTACAGAACCACTACACCAATTAACAGTCCAAATCTTGCCAATATTTTCCAGGTGGCAGTGGTCCTCCAACTCAACTTAGAGATCAGTGCCCTTTAAAAGATACTGCAAATAGCACAATATCCTCCACTGAGCTGGAAAAAACTTAGTGAAAAGAAATGAAGTGAAAGAAATGTAGGTTTACCTCTCTTATCTAGAATACTACAGACATTTCATATTTCTTATTTTAATATCATGGTTGGACAAAATCATATGAGACAAGCATATATTCTATTAGAAATGTTCAGCCTAGTTCATAGATGGCATTCAAAATTCTGCCTATAAATATGCCTCGCATCATGCTTAAAATTAAGAATTGACAGAAAATCAAGCAGGCATTTGATACAAACACAAAACATAATATTCCATATCACCATCTCATCTAAGTATGGCTGTAAACACTAGATATAAAATCCCAAAGGTCAAAAGCTGTATAAAAATAATTCCTGTTCTGAGTAAGTGGCAGACCATCTACCCAATCCACTGACTGAACTTTTCACTCAGTTTCCTGTCACAGTTACTCATTTTTTCAAAGAAACAGGTTTGAAATATTCAATGTTCTGACAATTCAGTCTTGATTCAGAAGAATATTAACAGTAATCCCAAAGTTTTCTCATGTATGCAGATAGTTACTATTAGAAGCAAACAGGAATTAGAAAAGAATCTGCCAGGAAACAAGGAGACACCCCATTGCTCTAACATTTTACAATATTTGCTTCAGCCAAGAGTTATTTTTATGGCCAAATGTTGCCAAGCTAATGAAGAAAATAATTTAAAAGGAAAAACACCCCCTCCCCCCCCAAAAACCACAAAAAACCACATTCCACCAGACTGAGGTGATCCTATTACTTTTTCCTATCACATTAACACTGTTATTATTTTAGAAAAGTTCTGTATGTTCATAGATTGTGTTACTTTAAGATCACCCCTATGTTACTGTAAGATCACTAGGAGTAACACATTACCCTTGTTATGCCTCTTGTTGAAAACAAACAAAAAAAAGGTTATACTTTAGGTTTCTTTAAATTCAAGAGTTCATTTTTTTCCTAGGCTTTATTTTCCACAAGGCAGCCTCCATTTTCTAAAGTAACATGGTTAAGTGTATATTCTGTATGTATTATTCTGTTAACATCTCTAAACTCTTTCAGGGAACACTTCATCCCATCTTTTAGAGCACCACTTGTTGGGCCCAGTATTGATCCCACTCATGACTGGAGCTGTTTACAGAGGACCACTGCACAGATCCCTTGTCTAGACCCCAACACATCCATTTCTGTACCAGGAGGGTGTGGGAACCATATCCAAAGCCTTGGAGAAGTTCAGGTAGATGTCTCACCCCACATCAACAAGCAGGTTACTTTGTTGTAGACAGCAATCAGGTGCTTCAAGCACATTTTGACCTTGGTGAATCTCTGCTGACGTTTCCCACTCATGTTCTTCATCTGATTTGTGATAGCCCCAGGGGAATTCATTCCATAACTTTACCAAAAACAAAAGTAAGATTGATGGCCCTGCAATACCCTGGACACTCCTTTCAGCCCTCTTTATAGATGGAGTTGCCATGAGGATTCTTCCAGTCTTCTAGAATGTCCCCCAGTCTCAAAGATTACAGAGAGCAGCCTCACAACATGAAGCAGCTTTCTGATCAGCCTCAAGTGGATTTTATCAGGGCCCATTGATTTGTAGGGGTCAAGCTCCTGTGATAGTTCCGATACCAACTCCTTCCCTGACACTGGGTCTCTGTTTGCATCAACCTGGATATTTGTTCCCAGGGCCTGGGGCTCAACAGTGCAAGCAGAGAGGTGTGAACCAAGTGCTGAGAACCTCTGTCTTTCCACATTGTTGGTGATTAATTCACCTCTCCTGTTTAACCACAGGAAATGTTGTGTTCTGTTTCTGCCTGTTTACATATCTGAAGAACATTTTTCTGTAGCTTTTGATACCTCCAGTCAATTTCAATTTAAGCTGAGCTTCTGCTTTCCTGACTGCATCTCTGCACACCCTTGTAGTCCTCACCAGGTATTTCTCTGCTTTTCCATCTTTGCTACAGCTCTCATTTCAGCAGACTCAGAAGCTCACAGTTAAGCCAAGGGAGTCTCTTGTTCCACCTACTTCCCTTACCTTTAAATAGAATTCAATCTCAGTAGTTTCTACATTAAAGTAAGATTGGCTACAGGTATTGATCTAATCACATGGATTAACATGAGTGAAGGATAAAGTTATTTATGATTTTTTATGCATTTGTATATACTTTGTATATACAAATATATATATATATTTGTATATATACTTTAAACATATGTATGTACATATTTATATAATGAGCCATAAACATGTATGTGTTTTATAAGACTTCTATAATTAATCAAACATGCTACAGTATTTTAAAATGTGGAGCAAAAAGCCTACAGGCAGGCTGAGGTACTTGGCAACAAGGTAATGCACTGTGCCAATTTTTCACTGTACATCACCATAAAGCTCATTTTCACTTGTGACCTAGTTGAGGGTTTTAACTTAAGCTTCCTGAGGTAACAGGCAAATGCTCTAAATCCAGTGTGTCACCAACTCCTAAATTTCTCCTTGACTATTTAAATCAAGTTTCCATGCTCACCGAGAGGCACCTATTTCTGCCTTTCAATCATTTAGAGTGATGGTTAGTATCTAACCATCAGATTTCATGTCTGCTAAGCACAGAATTCTCATGGCAGGAAACTACCCCATACCAGAAGGCTGCAAGCACCAGCTCCCAAAAGCTATATTAGTTTTGAAAATACAAAAATGCAGTAAAATTGGACACGCAAATACCTTCCAAAGGAAAAAAAAAAAAGTATCATTTTCTCATAGCATCCCAATATAAGACTTCTCAAGACTTTTTAAAATTCATTTTTATGGGTGTATATATATTTTAAAAACAATAAAAATCAAACCAGCAACTCTTTCTTCTCTTCCCTTTTCCATCAGCACATACACAGCTTCATAAGAGGTTCCCAGTCTCTGAACACAACCTCAGTACAAATGTTGAGATAAGAAGAGATAATAGTTCCTTTAAAACTTAATTGATTAATAAATTCAAATGGCTGTTACTGAGTAGATTTCAAGTACTGTCTTTCAGATAATTATATAGATAATCACTTACTTTAAACTTCTCTGGCTGTAGTAATTATCAGGGCATTACACATTTGCCTTAAATACAAAGCACATCCCTCCGTTTGTTGTAAAGAAATGGAATAATGGCATTCATGTCTCTAAGGTATTACAAAGCATTTTTGTTTGGGGATATGAAAGATTTTTACTATTCATAAAATAGCATCATTTCAGAATACATTTTACTCATATGGCAGGTGTCATTCCACTCATTTTATGCTTGACTTTATAATTTATGGGTATGTCACAACACTGCTAGCAACTTCCAACACTCCCTCTAGAAGTGGATGAAGAGGTATAAGAAAGAGAGACTAGGATATTTTTAGTTTTAACTATGACAGCTCCAAATTTCCCAGAATCAACTATTCCATATATTGGTAGAGGGCTTTGAGGGTGTCTCTGTTTGCTTGGGTTGGTTTTATGGTTTTGGGGTTTCTGGGGGGCAGTGGGAGGATATCTCTGGCCTGTAATTTGTTCTCTACTTCATACAAAACCAGAATGAAATAAATATTGACATCATGTTTAAAATGACAAACAAAAGTTTTTAGCAATTCTAGCAAAATTCAAGAATGGGGAAACAGAACACAGGAAAATTTATCACGGGACTGTTGCCCTCCAGGAGAATACAGGTCAGGGAACATGGCTTGGAATGCCCCACTCTAACAGAATAAACAGCAACACACACCTACCAGCCCAGAGCCCTCATGGGCCTGTTTCACACCATCCTTAAGGGGAGAGAGCAAAGCATGCGGGACACACAGCCAGCCTGCCTTGTCAGTGAGAGGCTGCAGGAAGTGTAGGACCATCAGTGATGGGCAGGAATTCATATGATTGCTCCCAGGATAACAGACTCTCAGAGGCTGATGATCTAACCTCTGTTAGGGGAAGTTCTCAAAGCTGCTGCTGATCTATTCCCACTCAGGTCAAACATAAAGCAGAACGGACTGGAAACAAGGACACACTCCTCACCAAGACAGTATAAACAGAAATTACACCAGTACACAGCATAGTGCTCAAAAGCCAGCAGAATTCAACAAGGCCATACACTGAATTCTAAAGTCAGTAAATGAGGCTGTTGGAAACAAGTAGAGGAAAAGAAACCAATCACTCTGGAATAGGGTCAGGAAAAAGCAGTGGCCCTAAGGTTTAGAGAAAAAGAGATGATCCAGGTAGCCAAATGCACTAGAGCAGGGAATTGTTTCAACACATCTGCATGGACAGAAGAGTGAGAAGGATGGATTGGTTGGGTGCTGCTCCTTCTCAGATTCCATGAATCATATACCAAAGGAGCACGAGCAGTATATCCTCCATGGGCCATGCTGTGGGACTAACCTTCCCAGCTCTTGGCAACTACAGACAAATACAGAAGCATTCAAACAAATTCTTCTGTTATTTAATATGTCAGTTTACAAACATGCCATTGAGTATTCCTGTCAGTATTTCACTGCTTCAGCTATAATTTAGTTGTTTTTTTGGAATGTATCAAGCCAGAAATCTAAATGGCTCTGGTCACCTCATTCAGCAAGCCATCTAACAGTCAATGCAGAGTAAATTTCCTGGCAATGGTAGAATTCCTACAAAAAGACCTTTGAAAGATACAACAAATAGAGAGTAATTATTGCCTTATTTGATCAGCTTAAAGAAAAATGGAAAACATAGCAAATCCAGAAAGAAGTTCACATATGGAAGAGACAGACATCTGAAAGGATATTACTCAGCTGAAGGAAGATTATTATTGCAAGGATGCCAATTAAAACTAATCCTGTTTAAAGAAAATTTACTTTCTTTGCCTATATGACCTTATCTGCTCTACTGCATGGTTCCTTGAGTATCTTTCCAGCCCACTATTCCAAATAACAGGCATGCATTGACATAAGCAGAACCTTTTCTATCATCAATAATTCGGTCATAACAAACCATTTTTGCTTGTTTGTTTTTAAATGTTTTGGATACTTGGTTTTGCTTTTCATAAAGTTTTACTACAGGTAAAAATAAGTGAGGAGATATGGAAACTAAAAACAAATTCTCCTTCTAAGTCCTAGAAAACCACACAAACTGCAATAAATTCTTAACTTTTATTGGAGAAAATTCATCAAATATTCCTTGAGAGACTCTGTTATTGATATGGTCTGAAAGCAGCATTCATCAAGAATTTCAAAACTGGTTTAGAATCCAGATCAAAAGAAACCCCTCCCAATAACACAAGTCTAAATACTACTTTTATTCAGTTCTTGATTTGCAGATAGAATTTGGCATTTATGCTACTTCAGACAACATATGGCTCTAAAGTTTCCATCGTATTAATGTTGGATGATCAAAACTGATTCTATACTTATCAATGCAAAAATAATTTCTCTTTTAAAGAAAATATTTTCAGAGATAAATTCCTGCAACATTAACAGCTTAATACAGCAACAAGTCACAGAAAAGGAAACAAATTTCCTTAAACTTTCCACTGACCTTAAAAGCTTTCAATGCTTTTGCAATGAACAGTCTTCTTCTAACATGTGACTATTTCTACAACAAGGTATTACCAGAATCAAAGATGGCAGAAATCAAAACAAGAGCAAGTTATGGACAAAAGAACATTCTCTGTTGCAGGAAAAATCTGCCTTACCTAAGACCACAGCTGAACCTCAGTTTCTAACAGAGTTTCTGGTTGTTGCTACTCTTTTATTAGATCTTATCCTGCATAAGCATCTGTTCAGCAATACTTAAAAACAGAAGAGATTAAGAGCTGAGGGAGGAGGGGTGAAAGCTTCAAGAGAAGAAAGGCTAATAGTCTGGTATATTCAGCTGTAAAATGAATCAAAGCTGTTTTCAGGACATACTTCTAGATACATCTCTAAACTTTCACCCCACAGTCAAAACAAACATTTTTCGGCCTTTGATTAGTTGCCAGAAGGTCCTCTTAAATCATTAATCTGAGCTTCAATCACTCCTGACCTCAGCTTTCTGAGGACAGCATTGTGCCCAGGACTCTTAGTAGGTGATTAAACTGGAACCTAGAACAGTTAAAGCAAAATTCAAACTAATTCTAGCAGGGCTTGCTTTTCACTAAGGAAGCTGAGGGTTACCATTAGCTTAAAAGGAGCCAAAGAGCTTGTAGAATCATGCCCAAATTTAGCTTTTATTTAAAGCTGCAAATAAACTAGAACACAACTCTATGGATATATGCTCTCAAAGAAAAAAAAAAGAAAAAATATAGAAATTCCAAAGAGAAGAGAATTACATATTTTACACCATTTCAAACCAGACAATTAGGAATCTTCAGTCATTGCTTTAAGAGAAAAATTTAAGATTTAATTTAAGATTTAGGATTTATAAATATAGCTATTTTGATAAATCATTTAGGGGAAGAATTGAAAGGGAAAATCACGTTCATCAAAACATGCGGTACCTTAGTTCCAGTGATTATATAAATTAAGCCAAATAAAATACATGAATTATATACTCATGGAAAGAGTTTTACTTTGATGTGTGAATTGGCTCATTGTTGTCAGCTGTTCATAAAATCCACACCTGCATCTATACTTTACCATATGTATTCCCTCCCAAAACAGGTGCCAGATACAGATCAGGCTGTATGGAACACCAACAGCCACAGAGGCAGAACACAGCACACTCTTGTACAGAGGTACATCTGTACAAGTTGTTTTGCACCATCTCTACCTCACAGCTAACCAAAAATGAAGCAGAGCCCCTT
The DNA here is from genome assembly GCF_001522545.3 of Parus major. Classification (NCBI taxonomy): domain Eukaryota; kingdom Metazoa; phylum Chordata; class Aves; order Passeriformes; family Paridae; genus Parus; species Parus major. The sequence continues at coordinate 26,858,583 of NC_031775.1, read as the reverse complement.
TTCCCTTGAGTTTTCTGCCCCAAATGGAAGCCAGGCAGGAGCTGGAATGTGAACACACTGCCCTGGCCAGCTGTAAGCGGCCAGCACAGCAGAGGCTGCACCCTCCCATCAACAAGCGCTCACCAGCTTGGGGAGCTTGGAGTCGTATCTGGAGTGACAATCACCAGGATCCATCTCCTGACCAAGACACTCCAGGGTGATTTTTGTCTCACCTTCTCATCCTAAAGTATCTATCTTAATAAAATAGCTACTTTTTAAACACCAGCTCTAAAAGTTATCTGAATATACAGGACTGAGATGGCTTCTTCAGCCTGAGACTGGGAACCGCCAGCCTAATGTCAGCCTTTGCGTTTAGTTCAAAAATAAGCTAAATCTTTGCTTACAAAATCACTAGGAGTACAATTTTTAATCCTTTTACATTTTAAAATGCTTTTTCTTGAATAAGCCCAAGGATCGGAGTGTTCCAATTCATAGAAGTTCTTAGGCTGCAAATCCATTTACTAAAGATAGGATTATAGAGCACATGTATATCATTTTACATATGATACTTTTAGGGAATTTAAACTGACAGGGCTGCTTTAAAAAGCTTTCAGTTGATAAATGAGCTTTAAGGAAATATTTACTCATATTTCTTGAATTTCAGTACATACCCTGTACTATTACAAAAACTTGATGGGATCTAAAAAATTTTACTAAGCATAAAAATGGACACAGTCCTTGCCCAAGTTGCTTTGGTGTAAATCTGCAAAAGTTGCCTGTTGTACATAACAGGGATACATAACAGGGACTGGGTATTACAGGAAAGACAGGGAACAGCCCAGCTTCAGAAACCCTTTGGAAGGCTTTCAACCCTTTTAAGCTGTAATTTCACATATTCTGCTCATTAGTGCTTTCATCACTCATTAGAGAGGAGTGGAGTAAACACAAAACTAACTTTGCACATGCCAGGAGAGTGAAGGAGGATCCTTTAGGTAACAACTGGGAAAACTGGAGGAAATTAAGCTGAATGACTCGTCCCTTAAGTGGGTAGCTAAATTGCAAATAAAGATATTTAAGAGAGAAAGCATCAATCTGCAGAAGTGAATTTAAGCTACCAAGCAGACAATACATGCCTGGGGAGGGAAGGAAACATGCCTTTGGTAAGCTTTCCAGGTAATTCTGATAGATTTGAGCTTTTTTCTTTTTTATTGCCTTTTTTTTTTTTTTTTTTTAATTTTATTGTGCCCAGCCATTCAGATCTGTACTACTCATCTTTCTGGATTTCCAGCATCACACTGCATAAAAGATTGATACATTTGTTGCATACACTAGATAAGGCAACATCCCAAATGAGGTCAGTGACATCCACCTGCTTCAAAACAGGAAAGAACTCTCTTTAATGTCTTGACACAAGCAAATACTGGGACATATGAATAAGTCATATGCAAGCTCTGAGTAGCCACCTGCTATTCTATCAGAAAATAGGATGGCTACATATTGTTAGGTCTAAGGTTACCTTGCACAAGTATCTGCATGAAAAGAATTTAACAGTTTTAAGCAGTCCCTAGTGATAGACCAGAGCAGAAGGCACAGCTATGTCTCTTATGAATAAGATTGAATAGAGTTGTATTCCACTCATTGATTTTAAAATAAAACTTATACATGAATTGAGTCAGTCGGTGAGATATGGTAATCACTCATCAGGGAGCCATCTCCTCAGCATTCACCACAAAGGATGCCCCTAGAAGACTTTTTTTACAAAGAATATCTGAATGACTAGTTTTTCCTATGTCTGCAGATTTTTGTCACTTGAACTGTGGACTCATACAACAATAAAAAATATTTTTTTAGCCTTAAAGATGCAAGAGTTGGATTAATTTACAGGGAAAACTGTATACCAAGACTCCGTCTTAATGACATCTAAGAGAGCTGCAAGAAATGCTGAATACCCTAGTGAATTGTTGGACTTTTAGGGTCCCAGAGCCTTTTAAAATGTTTTATTGTCTCAGGAGGTGAATGAACAAGATTATTTAAAGAAATAAAATAGAAGAAATAAAATAGAAGAATTTATTTTAAAATCAGCAGCAATAGACAGTTTGCAGACTAGCAATCAAGTTGAGAATGACAGCTGAAAAGGATAAAGAGTTGTTGTTTCAAAGGTTTTTCTACTCCTTAGTAAGCAAAAGAAGTCAACTAGGTACCAGAGGAGCATTTACAGTAGTTGAGAGTCCCAAGTTAAGAAAGACTGGTACCATCAAAGTCAAGAGAGAAAAAACATTCAAGGAACCCACACAACAGTGAAGGCAGAATAAAAAAAATAAAAATAAAATACAAACCACACCCTGAAGACTTCTTTTTAAAGAACATCAAAGACAGACTAAATAATAAAAATCTTAATAGAAGATGAATGCTATAATTTAGGTCAACACTGAATGTCCCAGTTGCACAGATAGAGGTCAACAAGTTCCCATCTCCAAGATCTGCAGGAATCAACACAGAAAGAGGTGCCAAATACAACAGTAGTACCTGTTGACTCACACAACCATATGTCTGTATTTACTTTTCTCATTTCAAAACCAAAGCCTTCCTAAAAAATGTTAAGATTAAAATAATTATAAAATGAACTCAACTATATAGTAAGGTTACAGAAATCTTCAAGTATTGCCTTTTTGGGGCTGTGACAAGCAGTTATGGCACAGATCACTTACAGCCTGCAGAGCTCTGCAGGTGCTGTTGATCCAAGTTAACATGGCAATATTTAACACGGATATTGCGCATTCTCTACACAAAACTGGTATGTCTAACAGGGAATTCTGCATGGGAAGCTTGTTGCAAGCAAAACAAACAAACTAAAAATTATATAATCAGACAAATGGGCCCCAAAATGATCCAGAAAGGGAAGTCACTCTGCTTAATTAAAGCAATGTGGTACAGTCAGCCCAGCACTCTCATCTCAGGAAAAAGATGAGCAGTCCTGCTAACACTTCAATGAACTGATCATGGAGAGATACTTTAGCTACAGAGATTTGATGAGAATTAATCCAGGTGTTTTCAGATGATGATGTATTCAAAATGTTGTCAGGGCTCAAAATTTTAATTTCTGTACTTACTTCACACTTATCAGGAACAGCTTTTCCCTGGCTCAAGTACTCAGCAGAAGTAAGTCAACTTTCACAAGGAGACAAACAATATAATAACAATCTCCTAGTCTTCTCTGTATTACTTGGGGGTTTCCCTTTTAAAACGAGACAAAGCTATCAGAATGACAGACATCTTAGGACTCTTAGTGACTGCTGCTGAGCCAAACACGAGTCATCACCATCATCATCCAGAATGCTGCCTGCTAAGCACAGCTCTAAGTGACATACAACTTAGTCTCACAAAAAAAAAAGGCCACAAACCCAAAAATTTTAACATCACAGTTAATAAGCATGCAAAATACCTCAACGGTAAATTTTAAAAATTCTCCAAAGCTCATTTATTTTCTTTACAAGTCGGGATGAAGGGTTATTTCTGCAGTAATGTTGTAGCTCTTTGCTTTTGACAAGAAATAAAGATTGAAACCATCAGAAAAACACCAAAGAAGTGATAAGTTAGTTTGTATTTCAGCTGTACACTGATATAAAAACTTCCATTTTCTTTGGATTACAAAGCATATCTGTTTGTTTGGTTTTTTAAATAGTTGTGAGTAAACACAGAAGAATCACTCTTGAAAAGCCATTAAACTTATCATTAAAAAAACTTGGGATATGGAAGGATTATGAAAGTTTATTTTTGTTTCCCTCATATATTTTCAAGAGAGGGATGTTCATAAAAATCAGGTACTGTGAGCAGTACTATTGGATACATACAGGATTTAATACCTTCTCCCATATTAACACTGCTGGTGCTCAGGGAGGGATTTGCTGCAAGTCCTGTAATTCATTATAAATCTTTCCACCCCCATACAATTACAGGAAAAATGCTTATTTTGACACCATATCAACCAGAGATGCTAAATCAGATGTACTAGGTGTGTTAAGTATTTAGCAATAAGACCATTACTGGAGCACAGAAGAGCACCAAAGCTTTTCATACTGGGCAAATAGAATAATTACCCTGGATACCAAGAGTAACTAATTAGCACACCTTAAGCCAGGATGTATGAGCCTAAAGTCTTAGATGTTTTCATTTAAATTTTTCATCACTGACTACTTTTTTACTGCAGAGAAAAGAGAACAGAGAGGATGGAAGACTATTCTATACATGTATTATGTCCTGGTATCAATTTGAGTATCCATATGGACATACTAGAAAAATCAAAGCAGCTGTACATACTCATTATCACTCCAGAGGTAATTTGATATAGACATCAGGCACTGATTAAATTGTTACCTTTAATAACTAGACAAGCACAGAAATAATTCATCTTCACAAACTACTTTATAAAATATATGCCATGGGATCACAAACTTACTAGAAGTAGTTATTATTTCTTTGTTATTGTCAGTTGGAATGTGCTCTGAGTGACAGTCAGTATTCACATAAACTGAAGAATTTCATAGTTTTTTTTAATGCAATAATTAAGTTAATTGATGGAAGGTAAATAGGGAATACAGAACAAGTGCATTCTAGTAGTATTCAGCAGAATTAAGTTTATTTTCTACATAGTGGAAATTTGTGAAGAAATGGGGATGAATCTTCTGCTATTTACCTTAAAGCATGAAAGTTATTTTGAGGTAGAAATTCAAGTCAGGATTGCCCAACCTCTAAGCGAGGTTAAAGTGACCAAGAATTCTAAGTCTTAAATTACTTAATATCTAATTACATCTTATAAAACAAACTGAGTTAATGTGAATATAATATGCAAGCTGGTCAGCATTACCTTCTCTTCTAATTTCACTTTAGCTTTGTAAGAAATTCATACATGACAAGGCAATCAACCACAAAATCAAAACACTGTAATATATAACATTAATTGCACTTGAACAACAAGTTCAGGTTCAGATCTTTTTTAAAAAATAGTGTTCTGGGCTAAGGAAATTTGTTAGATCACGTGCTTGTATGACTACATATTTATATGGCTACAAACTTGTCAAACAAACGGCAAACACATCAGGAAATGTGAGGCAATAGAAACAGCAGTGCCAAACAAAGAAAATGCTCAGTGATTTTGATTCAAGATGATGATGTAAAGCATTACCTTGCAAAAGCAAGGAAGCTCATGGAACAAAGTGTATTGAGTTGGATAATATTACATTTTTAGTAGTAAAAAATTTGAAGAACTTATTGTCCTGCCCGAACATAGACAAGAATCTCTACACAAAAGCCCAAGGAAACAAAAGAACCAATACATTAACTTGCAAGTTAAGCAGCAGGCACTTTATTAAATCTATTAAATTATAGCATTTGTCATATTCCAGCAAATATTGTACCTAAATTTAATGCAAAAAAGGAAAGAATTAATAGAACCTATTAGTCTAGCTTTTCATTATTCTATATTCATAGTTTAATCTAAAAATATGGATGTGAGGGGAAAGAATAATAAAACGCATCATAAATTTATTAATATCGCACACTATCTTTGATAAAGCAACTATAAAGAAAATTACCACTATAAGAGGGCTCAATAATAAGCTGTGCATTTAGAGCTGGAAACCAAGTTAATATGAGAACCATAATGGAAGTAACAATGGATAGAAATGGAACCAACAGGTTGTGGACAAGAAGAAAATTTAACCCTATATGGGAATTAACACTGGATCATGAAGGCAGTCAAAAACTGGCCTTAAAAATAAACCTAAAAATGATGGCACAAATGTGCTAGGGCATTTTATTGATGGCATGGAATTCTTCATATTATTAGAGATTAATATCTCCCATGTAGAGAACTAGGTGATGGTGATGCTGCATTAAGAACACAGCAAATTTAGTCATTTAGTCTGAAAAGTCATGCACTTAGAAACAAGGGGAATAACTTTAGGTAGTCCACTGGAGAAGGGAGATAATTAAAACAGCAACAGAATGATTCTATGCCACATTTCTTTTTGAAAAATGAGTGTGGGATTTCCAGAGATCAGGCAGTGATCCAGATATGGGAATTCCAGAAGCAGGCAGGCAGAAACAGTATCACAGCACAAGAGACAGGCAAAGCCACATCCAGGAAACAGAAGACAAAGATCAAACTGGAACAGAGAACGCTATTTGAATGACTAGAAGAAATAAGAGTCTAATAAGAAGACACTTGCTTATCCCAACATAATGAAATCTGAGGTTAAAATATGACTCTGTACATAAAAAGAGGACAAAAAAAAAAGAAATGGGGAGAAAACAGCTCGTCTGGCTAAGTGGCTGTGCACACAAAAATGTATAAAAGAGACTGCATGAACAAATTCAGTGACAGTCTAAATTCAGGCAGTCAGAACTCACAGAATCACAGTATCAACGAGAAGCACCTCAGAGATCATCGAGTCCAACCTGTGACAAACACCACCGTGTCCACCAGACCATGGCACTGAGGGCCACATCCATAAACACCTCCAGGGACCATGACTCCACCACCTCCCTGGGCAGCCCATTTCAGTGCCCAAATGTGAGATTCAAGAAGCTTGAATACATTTATAGCATTTTTCATTACATAATACTGCCATTTCTCTCCCCAGAGTTTGGGAGTATGGCATAAAGACTTTAATAAATATTCTCTAAATCATGTACACAAAGGCCTGCTTCTAAGAGATAACTGCTTAAGTTTCAAATTGTTCTGCCAGAGGTGATTGTAGGGGTTTGTGCTGGTGTTTTGTCATTTATTTATTTATTTTTCAAATTTAAAATATCCCCCCCATACAAAAAAGTCCCTGAGAATAATGATGGAGAACCCCACATACAGGTAGCCAAAAATTCCTTTGAACATGATAATTAAAAAACCAGAAGCATTATCCGATGTTTTCCCACAGTTCTTAGATCAACAACTGATGCCTTTGCCTCTCAAATAGTGTATGTGGACCAGGGTGGTAATCCTTCAAGGGCTGGAGAACAGAAAAGGGAAAAACAGGAATGAGATTAACCCCCTGCAGAGATATCACCAGCCAGCAATTTCAATCCCTGTGTCTGGTAACATCAGACAAAAATCTGGAGGGAAATGAAGATGATGGAAACTTGCAGACTGAAGAAGGGTAAAAGCAGTATTCAAACCTAAATTGCAAATCAAAATGCTCAGTTTTGCTGTCCAGTCCTGAGGTAGCTATTCTTCACATGAACCCGATTTTTCTTCCACATTGCAGCTTGTGAACTCTTCAGCAGTCTCACTTCCAGGCTTTCATAAAAGGCTGTGATTGCTTGGATGAAGCTGGATGTCACGTCTCTGCAGACATATGAATCTACCCAGCTAACTCCTCAGAGATCCTGATAGGCAATCTGGGAGCACAGCTCACAGGAATGCTCTGGCAGTGATTTTATATTAAAATATGAGCCCATAAGGAGAAGATGAAACTCTTCCTCCTCCTCATTCCCACTGTCATTCAGCTGCACAGTGATTAGAGGCACTATCCCCAGATAAGGGAAGGTTTGCAGTAATCCTGTAGCTGCTCCAAGTAAAAGAACCACCAGCACCAAGCCTCTATACCTTCATGCAGACTCTGGATAATTCTATTTTAAGAATAATTCTATTTTTAAAAGTAAATTTTTATATACATAGATATAAAAGTACACTCACATGTATATACAGGCCTATCTGGTTTGGAAAAATTTTGCTTTAATATGCAAGACTTCACCTTTAACTCATACAAATCCCCGCTGCTTTACAAGCATGCCTTCTTAATTAATCCCAACTTGCCCGCCTTCTTAATTAATGCCAATTTGCCAGAATGTTGAGAAAGCAGGCATGTCCTTAGGAAAAAAAAAAATCAAAGCACTCGAAATGGAAAAAAAAAAACAGAAAAAAAATAAATACAAAAAAAATTTACAATACTTCAGGAGCATCATCAGTAAGTTTCATGTTAAAATAAAAATTCAGAAGTTGAGGCAAAAGCTCATATCAATTTTAAAAGCTCACATTTAGATAACAGAAAATTACAATACTCTAGAAATGACAACTATAAATTAACAGACCAGGGGACTCAATTTTAATTTATCTAACAAGAAATGCAACAAAAATTGCTATTTGCAATTTCTAATGCAAGGCCAAATAAAGTCCTAGGAAGGCTGAACCATAATAGAAATAATAAAACATTATGTTCACTCAAATTTCACAGCTCTAGTATTTAATGCTGACTGTCAGTGCTGGTAGTTTTTGTTGTTGTTGTTGTTTTTGGTTTTTTTGGTTGTTTTTTTGTTCTTGTTGTTGTTAATTAGAACTCCCTGCTCCCTCCTCCATAAGGAGCAGACCTCTTTACCTCATTGTTCAGGGTTGTAATGTTTAGCAGTTTCAGACAACTGCAACACTCATCTAGAGAAGAAAGTATTAAAATGAAATTACCACAACTTTGATGCTAACTGGAGCATTATAAGTTAGAAGCATATTTTACAAATCCTACTTATTTTTCCTATTAATAATTTAAATAATTAATTTTATTTTAAACGTACTACTAATAATAATTCCATCATTAATTAAATATATTGTTTTGCTCAAATACCAGTGCACTGGTGGTGAAAGACCATCATCAGTAGTGTGGTGATTCATACCTGCAAAAGCATACCCAGAGTGAGCACATTCCACTATCACAGAACTCCATTCATTTAAAAAAATAAAATACAGCACACACACAACTCTTAGCTCCAGGATCAGAGGTTAGAAATAATCTAAAGAACACTCTCAGTCTCCTAAATTGTGAGGAACTGAAATTAAAATAGAGCCCAAGTGTTATTGCACAGTTTCTTTTCCTCCCATTAAGGAGAGAACTGAGGTGAGCAGGAGTCCTTATATGAGATTCACAAGTGATTCACAGAAATCTAAATCATAAAGCAAAGCATTTTATTTCTGCACACACAAACACTGGGGAGGACACAGCTCAAAACACAAAACTGCAGCAGTTGAGACAGAAGATGATCTTTTTAGATCAATAAAGTTTTAGCTATGCTATGAAGGGCACTACCAGGTCTTCTGTCATTTATACAGTTTTTTCCTTATCTATAAATTGCCATTTACAATTATTATTTAGGTTAAAATGAAAACAAAATAGCTATTTGGTTCTGCATTTCATAAGCACTCAATTGCTTTTATAGCTTAGTAAGAAAACTTTGTCTTCTCCTATCTGTTAATTTCTAGTGCTATTTATGTTTTCTCCCCTTCTTCAATCCACCTCCCCTCTCCCATTAGATTATGCAATTACATCTATTTATGATCTAATAAGCTGTTTCATCAACAAATGTGCAACACAGCAATATGAAGCAAATTCATAACCTCTCTGCTGATTTATAGAGCAGTAAAAAGATATAGGAAAAGAGCATAAAATTTATTGTAAACGCAGTAAGAAAACCTCTAGAGCATTTTTCATAGAAATTAAATTCTCAAACTTCCTATCACAGGGCAGCTTTTAAATACGGACAATCACTAAATACTCACTCCAAAGCTTTCAAAAAAGAAAAAAATCAATTTGATGGTCATTATTTTGCAACAGAATTTAATGCAGACTCACAAGTGAGTGCTGGCCACTGCAACTTGTTCTGTGCAGTGTTTAAAGAATAATACAATTGTGTATGGGAGCAAAACACAACCAGCACATGAAAACGCTGCCTGAAGCTTTTGGTCCAGAATAACATAAACTACAGCTTCTTCTGAGGCACAGATGGGGAAAGTCCATCACTCTGAAAGGCTGGCTGGTGTAGAGCCACAGGACTCTTGCTAAGACATTTCCTCAACCTTTGAGCTGGACAGAGAAACCCACCTCAATGGAGCTCTTCCAAACAGAATGAGAACCCTTGAGTGGCTCCTTCTGCTAAAGATGGCAGTTCAAAAATACAGACAGCAGAATTCCAAGTGTAAAATTAGATAAGAAAGGAAAGCCGATCCAATCTGTTGGTCTTCATAAACATCACTTTTTTACCCTTTTTGGCCTTGTTTGAATTGCTGTTGGTTTTCACCACACCACAGACAAACTTGAAATCCTTGCAAGTTGTTCAGTGACCACACATTCCAATCAGAAATGCCCTTCTACTTATAATTAAAAGCTTCCCGATTTGAGGCTTTAGCAGCTGATGCTTTTTGGTCAGATGTATTTGCCAAATTACCAAATACAAAAGACCTTTCTACTCATACAATCATGCAAATTCAGTACACACAACACAAGCAACAGAAATCTGCTTCAGACATGGTCCTAAATCAGAAAAAAATGCACTTTGAAAACATTTTTGAACACTTACAAAGACTGTCGCTCGATTCCTACAACATCAAGTGTGTCTAGTACCAATAACAGAGAATACTGGCTGAGAAATAAGTATCTCCCATGACACCAATAACTTCAGACACTCCTGACAAATACACCACTACTGAGTAATGCAGACACTGGGGTTTTTTATTGAAAACAGAAAGAATTAATAAGATGCTGCATTAGTTTGATGAAGCAATGGAAACAGGCTTAAACAGCTACAGAATCAAATATCCAGATTTTTTACTACTTGTACAAAAAAAAATCCCACACTTAATTTTTTCCTCCTACCTCTCAGCATATCGCTCTACATCAAAAAACAATCATCCTAACCAATTTGTCTGTGCTCTTTAGCAGAAACTCAAAACCAAACTACTCCAAAATAACAGTCACACTGCAGGCCAGTTAATGCTTTGCTTTTAAAGTTCCCATTCCACAGTATTCTGATTTATCTTCTGCATCTAAACACAGTAAGGCTCCCAGAGATGTCATAATAATATCTCTTCTTTTTCTCAAGAATCCTCTGACAAGGATAAGCTAAAAATATTTTAAGAGAGGATAGGGAATTCTACTTGAACAAAAGCTAGCATTTCCCTTTCTTCACATGGATAAAACATGCTTAAGGAGAACATGGCCTTGGACATCTATAACTCAAGCAAAGTATGTGAAACCACAACCCTAACTAAAAGCAGATAGAAGAGAAAATAACTACTGAGTGCCATACTAACATAATGAAATTCAATCAGAGGAGAACTGTTTGTAATATAAAGACATTCTGAGCATGAGACAACACCTTAACAGCTTGATTCTACAAGTACCAGAACAAAAAATACTATCCCAAACAGTTTATTAGGTGAAAATAATTTCATTGACTTATTCTGAGATTATTTCATCAACTTAGTCTTCTTTATATCATTTCAAGACCTCTCTAAAAGGATTGACTGCATCCAGCCAAGCAAACTCCAAAAGCATATGGCACAAAGTATCACAAGCACTGATATCAACATCATTCTTCCCTGGTATCCTTGGTGATATTCTTTCACTGGGATTTTTTTTTTAACTCCCTTTGCTGTAATTCTAAAAGAAATTGAAATCAAGCACAATAGGTAAAGTAACTCAACATTCTAAAACATAAGCCAATATATATATATATATGTACACCCACACACATCATATATTAAAAAAAAACTGCAGGATAACAAACATTTCACTACCTTTAGATGAGGGATGCATTATTGTCATACACACAATTTTTAGGAGTCTGATTATCCATTTTATTTTATCAGCTTTCTGAAGTTTTCCTTCATATCAAAGAACAAATCCTAAACAGATTAAATATCACCATTTAAGATTATAGCAATTGAAAGTCAGGCCTGAAGTCTACTTTCAAGTGCAAAATTATGAACAGCCTTATAATTCCTTCTTGCACCATAAATATTAATTTAATAGAGAAATATAAATTTAATGTCACTTTACTTCTTTATAGAATATGAACTATCTTATTAATAATTAAGTAATGAATAAAATATTTATAATAATTTTTTATCCTACAACTACTGCTAAGTCCATGCTTGTGTATGCCTTCATAAAAGTTAACATCTCTGCAAAACCAAGAGATGTTTTCCCATCCTGAATCAATTAGAAGCCACAGATCTTATTTTGTGGTACATCCTCAAATTTCAGGTGTTTTCACAACACTCCTCACTTTGCATAGAGTGACCCCTTCAGAAAGTCTTTCAAATCCTGCCTCAAGCAAATACTTTGGCAAGCATGTGGAACCTCTAAAACAAGCTCATTATCCACACAGCTCCTGAAAATTACTTTCTGAAGTCTATTTCCCCCTCCCAAAACCTCAACATGATTAATTAGATGAGCACATACACAGTATTTCTGATCTGCAGCCATCATACACATAGCTATGCCATTTTCTCTTTGCTGCTTGAGTGAATAATTTAAGAGTCAAAACTCACACATGTACACAAAACTACGGAAGAGCTGAAGAACTACACAGGCAAACTGAGACTAAGTACATTTCAGCATTAGGGAAAACAAATATCCTTCTGATAGTCTTAAGCACAGACAATTGTTGCCAAGAGGAGTTGTGGACTGCCCATCCTGTGTTAAGGACCAGGCTGGATAGAGCTCTGAGTAACCTGGTCTAGTGGGAAGTATCTCTGCCCATGGAAGTGGGGGTGGAACGAGATCTTTAAGGTCCACAGCAAGAACTAGGTCAGATTTATGCAGTCTGTAACCCAAGTTACCACTGACATCAAGTGTAGAGATGCCCTGAACTATATCACCATCTTTTGCTGTTGAGCATGTGCTCAAAAAGAACCATGTTATGTCTGTGCATAACAGAAATCACCAGAAAATGCAGCTTTTCCTGCACTGCAGCAGCCCCACACACAAACCTGCTAAACCTCAGGTCACAATTCCCTTCAGAGCCATGGTTTGCATGCTCCCAGGCATTTCCATACAGATTTTTCACAGCAATTTCTACTTTCCTGTGAAAGCAATGACAAGATCTTTTAGACCAGAAGAACCTTAACTATAAAGCAGATACATCCTACCAAAAAGAATGTAACGTGCAAAGACAGAGAATTCAACAAGAGTGATCAAAGTAATTCTTAAAAGCAGAAACACACAAAATAAAGGTATCCTATAATTTAAACTACATTACCAGAATACATACACTTCCTGAATTAGCCTATCTTATAGTGTGACATCAACTCAGCCAGCCTCCTCAGTACTTCTGGTCTGTTAAAAACAAAGAAAAAGGAATAAAGAGAGAATTTAATAGAGATGAAAACCCCAAAAGTTGCTGCTACTTAAAAAACTGTAGATTCTAAACACAGGATACCTGAAAACATCTTTCATTAAATACTGTAGTTTTATTTTAACAATTATGCCTTTAAGTAGCCCCAGACTAAGAGATAAGATACACTGAAGTCTAGGCCTGCAGTGGCATAATTATAAGAACAAAGAAGAATATTTCTTCCATTAGAATTAATGTGTGACTATGCTCATAGTCACCAAAATTAGCATATTTATTTTTGTCATTCTCCCAGCCTTGAAGCACAGTAATTTATATCCACACCCAGTGAATTACATAAAGGCAACAGGGAAAGTTGTAGATTGCAAAGTTACAGCACAAACTAGAAGATCACACGTTGCACAGGGCTCTCCTGGATCATCACAGAAAACCAGATTAATTGCTGTATACTTAAAAGTGAAGACTAAGGTTGTCCTTCATCTGCTTTGGTTTTCATTAGCAGATGGAAATAAAAGGACACATTTATCAGGATGATTAAAAATAGTGAATGACGAGCTACAGGTGATGTGTGAAAAAGAACTGATCAACCACCAGGGGTTGTATGAGTAACAGGTAAGACTTTTTAAGATCTTTATTGAGCATGACCTCAAAACTCTCACGGCAACTCAAAGTAAATATTCAGAGACAGATGTTCTCAAATTCCATTTCAGTGTAGCATTGCAAGCTTTCATCATTCTAAGAAAAGCTAACATGCACTGGCTCGGCTTTTCAGTCCAATTGCTGCTTAGAAATGCAGCCAATCTAAATTGGAAAACCCAAATCTAACTTTAAAGGAATATTCTGCATACATTCAGCTGTCTGGCACTTCAGAGTTTTGTGTTAGAGAACAGATTTCTGAATGCCTACAAAGCCCAGATACAGTAAATACACTTCAAGGATGTAGATAAAAATGAAAACAAAATAATCCAGGAACATTGCTATTTATGAACACCTTTGGTCAAGTTAATATACTAAGCTGTGGCTTTCTTGTTCCCTGTCTCCACCCTCTTTAAAAAAATACAAACCAGAGATCAGTTACAAACTCATTCCATCTTTCATGTCCTGGTCCACCTTTTCAAGATCAATTCTCTAAGTATCCATCAACCTCTAACCTATATTGGTATTTATACCTGCACTCACAGAGGCCCCCCTATAAACTTACTGAATGACATACAGTATGTGTTTGAAACAGACAATGTAAAAATACATCACAAAACTCCTCAGTTATGAATATATATAGGAAAAATGAACTTAATATTCTATCTTTTATCCAATTATGCTACACAGTAGGAGTCTCTCAGAAAACAAAGAACTTCAAACGATATTGTGTATTTGCAGGGGGGAAAAAAAATACAAATTATAGACAGTTCAGTCTTCCCAAAATAAGGACTGATATAGACCTACAGAAAATTCTATTTATTCCCAAGCTTCTCTTTAAATTCAGCCACTTATTTCTTATTTTACCATAGACAAGCACACAACTTGAGGTTTCCTACAAGTAAAACAGCTCAAAAAGTAAGTGTCTGTTTTCCAAGACCAGTGTGACAAGCAGCTACCCAGTGCTTAAATAAGATATCCAGGTGGAGTATGATACAGATGGGTGGAAGTCCTTCCTTACCTGGATACAGACTGGGGGTTTTAGCCCTGCAAAAGCTAAAATAGTACAAGCATTTTAGAGGTTAAGAATTCTAGAAAAATTGTGCCATTTTTAATTTAAAATAGATGCTTGCTCCTACAAAGTGCTACAGGACTCAAACCACCAGGGTGGTGAGGGGGAACAGGGTGTGGATTTTAAATACACATATTCATTCTGATGTTAATACTTACATCAGCATTAGGTTCTTGAAAACATCTGCAAAAATATTTTCTAACAAAATTGTCTTAATATGATAGTACAGCTTTGTACACAAGTGCAAATCCATGTGTTTTCAAAAGCAGTATTTTCCATTTTTCAGGATTACCTTCCAGCTCCCGTTCAAGGTTTTGGTTTCAGTTACCTACTGGAGAAGACTCATGACACAAACAAAACAGATCTGCTGATAATGAGAGAAGCACCCAGCTCCATTACAGCAGCCCTGGGATGCTTCCCATGAAACGTTCACGGCTCATTTCCCTCTCCCCACACCTGCTTAGGGACACCCTGAATGTAGCACATCAAGGTTTGATTAACAGGAGTCCTCCAAAGCATTCTCCAAATGGGTTTGCACACACAAAGATGACTGTGAGCTGTGTTTGGGTTTTCCTTGTGGGAAATACATACATTTACATAAACACACTCTTACTCTATAGATAAAGAACCATTAAGGGTGCAAATTACCCTACAGTTGGATTAATCAGCATTTCAGTTTTACTAATAAAACTGAAATTATCAAAATAATTCCTTATAGAAGTCAGAATGTATCCAAGTCTTCTTGAGTTTTGAAAGCTGAGATTAATTAACAAGAAAATTAAGATCACCATATTTTAGCCACCTCTATCCATTATAAGAAGGAAAGTATTTTAAACTGCAGCATGACTAGAAAGATATTTTTCTGACTAATTTATCCTTGTCCTAGGATTGTGGGTGGCAATCAATGAAGCCCATTTGTCTTCTTGTTCTACAGTGCCTCGTGGTTTGCTTACAACTTGAACAAAGTTTCTGCAAAGCTCACCAGAATATTTAAAGACATCATTAACCCCAGCTCTTTTCCCAGCCTTTTCACCAAAATCACTGCTGCTCATGTTACACTGCCACAACTGGTAACAGACATAGCTAAAATCTGGTCCTTCTGTGGCACTGCTGTTCGTTCTGCAGTCCCATCTCCTGCATCCCAGCAGTTACACAACATTTCCAACATGAACCATTTCTTCACAGAAGGCAAGTTATCAACCTTAAAGAAAACAGAGAAGTGGCTGAAAACTCAAACACATGGAAACAAACAAAAATTTATGCATAAAAATGCATGTTTATAATAGAAATCTACATTTAAAGACTGAATTCAGATTCTCAGCTTATAACAACATCAATGCCATCAACCTACAAATTAGGAATGTGTGATTCTTTGATACTGGCATAGGAATGCAATGACTAATATAGAACACTGTATTCCTACAAGTAAAGCAGTAACTCCACAAAATACCCATTAAGTACTGCAGCATTTCCTAGTATTTAGTTTGTAATATTTAATCTAGAGTTGGGGGTTAGGTCTTTGGGGGTCTTCTGAAACCAAATCTTATCAGTGACAGCCAATGTACAATTTTTTCCAGTGAGTCTATAATATGAGAATATTATTCTGCAATAACACAGACTGCACAGTTTTTCTTCATCTGACCTAATGAGGAAGTGATTTTTACTCACCTAATTGAGATACTCAGCTGTCCTGGAGTTTGGACAACAGTGCTTCATGCCCTAATATTTATCACATTCTAGGAACAAATGTAATCTCTAAAATTTTATCTAGTTTATTACAAGTCCTTTAGCTTACTGTAAGTGTTATTTCCTTTTCACAGATGAAGCACCAGAGCACATAAATTATGGAAAAAATCCATAAGGAAATGTAGACATCGAGTGTGATCATTTTATGTGTCTGCTTCCAATCTTTAAGTAATTCAGTACTTGTTCTCATGCCAGGCAATCCTAGAATACCCCGGATTCAAAACTCCCTGCCCAATTCAAGCTTATCAGATATGTGCTGCTTAAAACTTGGAAATATTCTACAGCAAGCTTGATTTTAAATACCACTAGCATAAGCAGAGTAGGTATTTTGCCATCAGAGATGATAGCAGCCCATTTTCATCCTTAGCTAAGAAATATAAAAATACTGATTCAAACATCCTAGAATCCATTTATTACAGATGAGTAACATAAGCTTTAAATTTTGGAAGAGATTGTGTCATGGAATTTTTTATTTTATTTTTTTTTTTAATTATATTGCATTAACAGAGTTTAAGATGCTTACCCTGGAATATTCTATAGCTGGTGGCTAAATTATTTTTGAGAAGTCTAAGAACTGAGCAAACTTCAAAGTCAAATGCAGGTCTTGCACCTTGGGAATGGACACTAAGTAACAAACTATGTTGAGCTTAGTTCCATCATTTCTCACTAAAGTCTTGGTCCTCGTGGAGCTCTGAAATCAATGCACCAGCTTGTCCACTCATTAGGTTTTTAAGATTTAAAGGACAACCTATAAAACTGGTTTGAAAATTCCCACTGCTCACTCACCTCACATTAAAGCATCTACTTTGCTTACAGTTTACTGTTTTTATTTTATTACTGTTAGCAGCTGCAATTCACTGGAGTGCTCATGTTTTCAGGTATCATCATCATCATTTATTTCTCCTTACATGAACTTTGGAGCATGTTTTCCAAGCCAAGACTACACAGCTAATAACAAATTTCATAGACACTGACAGATAATTATTCTTCAGTACTGCAGGAGTTTTCCAATGCATTTTTGTTGTTTATGTAGTGATGCTTCAAAACGAGGTGTTTTTTCACCAGTTTTTTCATTCATCATTAGAATGTGTAGGAATATCCCAAGGGTATTCCTGTAACATCTCATATTTACCTCCTACCTTTTCCACCTACATTTTGATACAATTAAATCAATTTCTAGGACAATGTGATAGACTGAGGTCTCAAACTGCTCGTAAGCATTTTAATAACATGACATGAACTATGATAATGTCTTCCAAAATATGATCCTCATGCCTTCCCCTTGATTAAAGGAACTAAGAGAAACACAGTGTATTTATTTGCCAAATTAAATTTCAAACATACTAAGTATTAAATTATATAACCTGTACAGATATTTATGTATCATTTATGGATAAACTTAAGCATGCATTGATATAACTGAGCTTTTTAAACACCCATAGCAATGGCAACCAGCCTTCGATGCTGTCTGATGGGCTGGCAGGGTCATCAACCATCTGTTCCCACACTTCTTTGCATAAGTAACAAACTGCTTAGCCTGCAAACAAACCAGGCTTCAGAATCCACCAGCCCTGCAAACAAACCAGGCTTCAGAATCCACCAGCCCCCTTCAGATTGACTCCTATGGACAGTCTCAGATTTACACAAAAGAAGGGACACTGTACATTGTTAATTATCTACTGCTTTGGGGGAAGAGGGGTGTTTTTAAAAGGGCCTTGCTCCATCCCAAACCCAAACGTTTGTAGCCCCACAACCACCTGTCACTCCAACCAGGGGAGGAAGTGTTCAGTTCACAAACTACTTTGAGAAAAGCAGGGCCTCAGTACTGAGGATGCAGCAACTTCAAGAGGATTTAGAGGTAGAAAATCATGGTCTGAGATGTCAGCAGAGCGCTAAACTGAGAAGCACTGCCTGCAACTGCACAGCAGGACCCCAGGCAGCAGGGGAGAAGCTATTCTGCATCTACATTCCATCAGCAGGACTATTACTAAAAGCATCTAGTTCTGGCACTCACAGCTCACAAACACTGATAAAATAGTGTCTGTAATAGGCTGTAAACCAAGAGAGTAGTCAAGGAGGAAAAAGTCTGTTTTATGTTGAGACAACTCAAGGAACTTTTCCAATCTCAATGAGGAAAAGGTGACCATATCTCCACCTCAACAAGGAACAAAGACATCAACTTCTAAAGGTTTTACAATGAAGGCCTGACTCAAAACATAAAAAAACAGGGTAACTAAGAGGCAAAAAATAAGGTAGATTAGATCTGTCTATTAGAAATTTCTGCATTTGTTCTCCTGGTTATAGAACATGATGAGGATAACTAACCAATGAATGGAGTTTGAAAGTCTGTAAGGGGCTTTGAGTCAGTGGAAGTGTTTTCAGACATGTACAGATGCTTTCTACAGCATGTGTTCAACTCACACAGGAATTTATTCAGAGTTACCCTACAGCCTGCAAAAGGCAAGTGGTAATAAGTAATCAGAGTTCATTTCTGGTCTTCTCCATAAAACCCTTAAAAATCACTGCAATGGTTACTGATGAAATTGGTAGTGTTAGGACAGTGGCTGGACTCTGATTTTAAGGGTCATTTCCCATCTATAAAAGATTTAATGTAGCAAGTATTAAGCAGTCAAAAAATACATTACAATAAAATTAATTCTTTAAGTTTGCAAAAAGACTGCTTTCCTTTCAAAAAACACTTTTCAGTGCAGATTGCTTAGCTTAGGAGGCATTTAATATGATTTTATGGCTCGTGTTTCTACATTTAAAACAAGATTTACAAAAAAAATTGTTCTTTAGAAATTCAAAATATCTTTATAATACAAGCCATAACTGTGTTGTATTTTAAAATTTTAATACAGAGAGAATAAATCACATTAAAATAGTTTTTTCAGAGCACTGTAACTAAAACAACTTAAATAAAGACCACATTTGATAGCACTAAAATCATAATCACTGATGCTTTTCCAGAAGTTTAGTTTTATTACCATTCACATGCTGAGTTGTAAAAAGGCAATTTGCAGGTGCAAAATCTCACACTCAGTTGCACTGATGTCAATATGAGTAATTATTTCTTGGATCAGATACAGGCCACTCTGATGACAAAGAGTTTTGCAACTTATAGCATGACTCAGGGATTTCACCCTGTGAAACAGAAGCTGCACTTTAATGGTAATGTTGTTTTACATTAAAGTTCTGGAAAACTAAGTCTGGACCAATTCTAAAAGTAACATTTTTTTTCCCTATCTACACCTGCTGATGCTGCCAACTCCTTTGGATCAGCAGAAGCCTTATGCAAGTGAAGTAACTTGAGGAAACTGAGCCAGCTTAAAAAAAACTGGCTGGGAGGTGGGGAGATCTGTTCCTGTTGATACTTTTCAGCTCTCAGCAGGAATATTAATGCTTACATAAGAACCAGCAAGATGAAATCAAAGAGAGGTGTGAAAGATAAAGTCACCCCCTTTCACAGCACTCTGAACTTCAACTGGCTGCAGCTAAAGCGAACTTTTCTTAAGATCTCTCCTTACACAACATTATCATTCATTTACAATCTGCAATTTAAGGACACTTTCCTTGCATGAGTCATTCTGCAGACAGCAGAATTCAGAGTTTTAGACAGAAATAAGGATTTTGCCTGGAATAACAAAATTTGATTTTCTTCAAACATTCAGTTGTGAATGTACTTGCACTTGGAAATTGTTTTGCCCTTGAAGAATGCAGAATCTTTTATAGGAGCTCTAGAAATTAAGGAGAGCATGCAGGAGGTAATTTAGAAGTACAATAAGAACATCTGGAGGCAAGGTTTAATAATCAAACAAATCCATTTGCTCTTACTCTCTCCATAACAACTGCATATCCACGACTAGGTAAAGCAGATTAACTCAAGTGTAGGTCCTCAAAGGTGCTCACCTGTCCTGTTCTGCTTCATTACACATCACACTCATGGCTATCAAATAAATAACTATAAACATCTGAAAACACAACCGCATTTTTCAAAGGCAGCATATTACAGTGGGTATTTCCAGTCATTCAGGTACTCAAAAACTTTAGAGGAAGATAAATTCCATGCATAAAATTTTCTCAAATGCTCTTCCACAAACGAGGACAAAGCAGAGCACGTTTTGGAAAAAGGAAAACTTTTTGCTCCAACCTGGAGGATTTTTTTTTCTTCTTCTAAGAAATCATTCTATAAGTAGCAAAACTAATGAAACCTGTTTTCCTGCACTGCTGCATCTCAAGACTATTGACTTTGACATTTAACTACAAAGAAGCTGTGACAGCAGTTTTTACTGCAGTTGGGCCATTCATAATGTTTGTGTCCCTGAATTCCCTGGAGTCTCGTACCATAACTGATTCAGGCAGCCCTCCCCTCTCCCTTCTGCCCAAACTCCTATCATCATGCAAAGTGCAGCTGACCAACAAACTCAAAGGCACAGAAGAGGGGAAGAAAGAATGGCAGATGTAGCATTAAAAGCATCATTTCTTTAATAAATCAACCTAGCAATACAAAACTGTACGCTGTCCTTTAATGCTTGTGGTTTAGTTTATATCTTGGGAGCTGTGCTGCTTGAAGCTTCTTGCTATAAAAACAGAACCTGCTCACCCACTGGCTTTCCTATCTTTCACCTGGCAAAATTTCTTTCCATCCTCTTTTTATAACAAAATTCCCCGTTTTAATTTTGATTTAAAAAAGGCTTTGCATTATTTCAGAGTAGAGGTGAAGGGATGGAAGGAAAAAAAAAAGGTTGAAAGTAAGTCAGAAAGTCAGAGCTGCATTCAGATATTCAGTATGGACAGAGAGTAAAATAATTTACCATCAGGCAGGCATGAGGCCTAAATCTTTCTAAGAAGTGACTGACATGATTTTGAATGCAATGCAGTAAGAATAGCAACATCTGCATTTTTATATGCTCTACCACAGGATTCACAATAACAAGAGTAAATTCAAAACTTGGTAAATAAGGGAAACAAAATGGCAAAATGGTGCTAGAGAGTCTCTTTGCCTATTTACCCCCCTCCACCTTTATTTCATTTGTGCAGAGGAACATTTGCAAAGCAGTTTACTTAGTAGTTCTCCTACAGGGAAAAGGCAAGGTTACCATAGTATTGTCAATTAATTTTGACACCGGCTTACAAAGATTGATCAATTATTTTTGATGTCTCTCTGCTATGTTACTGTTTCTCAGTTTAGAAGAGAAATAAAACAAAGCCAAAAATACTACACATCCCTTACCCAATAATTAATGGTCCCAAGACACCCTCGGGCAGAGTATTTCTCCTCCTACCACAATGTGCCTGGTACTTGCAAGTCCCTCTTTCCCAGAGAGCAAAAACAACCATACCACACTTACATGAAAATAAAGAAAGAACCTTTTCTTTTCAAGTGTTTTAAGCCTACCCTTGAAAATCTGGGTTGTTTTTTTTTTCAAATACTGTAGTGACAGGTTTCACACATGTCCAATTTAGGTCATTAAAAGTTCAGTTTAAATCTTGGGTAACAGGGACACACGCAGGCACTTCAAACAGCTGCGACTTGGAAACCCTGTAAATGTTTAGAGAAATACCCAAGGTTCTATTAACATTTCTGTAGATCGTATCGACAACCTCCGAACTGGCTGCTAATGCAACTCTAATAGCCGAACACACTTTTCAGTCTTTGCCACTCTAAAACGATCCTCACCATAATCCTCACTAACAGAGGCCACTGCTGCAGAAATGATGTACAACAGACAGAACTTGTCAAACCACTGCTGCGAAAGTCCAGCCCTGGCTTCTTAAGGGTAAAGCACAAAGGAAACTTCGCAGCCAAATGGAAACAAAATGTTCCGCGGGAATAAGAGAAACTAAGAGTTGCCACAGAGATCGGGAAGGTGTTCAGTCACCCAGCCATCAGGCAGAGTAACATTCCTTTTCCAACTCTTCAGGTGGAAATACACGGAGCTCATCACCCATTCCACACCCATCTGAATTTTCAGGATTCAAAATACAACCGCTCCGAGCTGCTGCCTGCAAAAGTGTGAGACACGTTTAACATATTTCACTCCATCCCCAGTTCACAAGGCTTGAAAAGCTTTAAATCTTGGAATGCTTATTTTCAGTGCAGAGTACACTTTGCTTCCACGAATAAAGATTAAGGATGAGCTGTCAAAGACACTGCTATGAAAAGTGTCGTCAGTAAAAAATAGGTCTCTAACAGCTTACAACAGTGAGAAAAATCATAATGTAAGAGTCGCTGCCATTTCTAAAGCTAAGCATGAAAAAACATAGAGGAGTTAATGAAAGATCTATTTCACCAAAACCCCTAACAGTACTTGAGTTGAAGACTGTGTTAGCTCGGCTCAGAAGAGGAGCCCTTCCAACATTCAGACAGAACTTCCTCTAGGTGGGGATGGATTATTAACTTTCTACCAGAAGGGAAAATGTAACCACTGTGCTTCCTCACTTGATAAACACAACCGAGCTAAAGAAACCTAGATGTTTTGAAAGATAAGCAAGATAATACCTGTAAGGACGGGATAACGGCCCAGTAACAACTCAGAGAGCATACTCATTCACAACAAGCTTTGAAATTGAATAAATTACCATTTGCTTTGGTCCTGGCACTATTAGGGTCTGTTATGAGTGGCACCAAGACAAAGGATACAAGTAATCTCTTTATAGCCAGGAAATAATAGCTCTGCAGATCCACATACACAAAGATTCACCTGGGCCTCCTCTCATCACTCTCTGAAATTAGCCCATTGTTCCACAGCAGGACAAACCCCAAACATCCAATACACACAGGCAACAACAAACGGCCAACTTTAAAACCTTATTATCAAGTTCATAGGCAAAAAAAGTATGTATTATATTTACCTTGTATTAGCTTATAGCTAGGTTAAAATCTTACTGCTGCAATATCCACCAAATATCAGTGAATTGGCTCTTTCTCTGCACTGTGTACATCACTTCAGCCAACACTGACTTCAACTACTCCTTAACTTCCCAGGCTAAGAAGTTACTGGATTTACTTTTTGTTTATTTAGGAATGAATGACCTCGTATTAAACGTTTAAACGAGATGTAAATTATACATCCTAATTTCAGTGTTTCAGAGAGAAAAACTGAATTTAAACACAATTTTAAAACAGACAGTTATTGATATTTAACCTATAAAAAGTAGTTTCCAAAGAAAGAAAAAACTTCAACTTCTCTAAGACATAGTCTCACCAATGCATTGCTATTAGTTAGATATTAGAACACTTTCCAGTTATGTATGTCAACATACTTAATAAATTGAGCTCCTGCTCATAAGGGGTGTTTTACAGGGAATAAAATGAGATGACCTGTCTAAGATTATAGAGCGAAATAACAGCAACCAGTGTTCTTCAGAGCTAGTCTTTACACTGATACCAAAGGGGGCGGGAGGAAAGTGACAGCCCTATAAATTAAGTCTTCTTTCCCTCTCCATATAGAAAAGCAAGTGTCAGGGTATGCTTCCTTCTCACTGATCAATGACTCTGTATCACACTGACTTTTAAGAATGAGAAGGTAGCTTGAATGAGTACCCGTTCCTTTGCAGAAATATGTTAATGTTTTATATGTCCCACTCTCTTCTGCAAACCTTGTCACCAGGGATGTACATTTCACTCAGTTGCGCTCGTGTTGTCCTGAATGAAACTGACTGATGCCCATTTAGTTCAAGCAATCGAAAGAAAGGAAAGCTGGAAGGAGCTAAACCTTTCACTCTTCCGAAGGAAGAAGTCATTAAAATCCACCACTAATTTTTGCTCCCTGGGCAGCCCCATGAAGCGCACATGTCATTTCCATGACACTTCCAGAAGGGACAGCAGCGACACAGCTTTAGGCCGATTTCTCCCCGTCTCTCAGTTCCCATGAAGTGGAGCAGCCTATTTTCAGCGATAAGTCAGCCGGAGCTGTGTCCTGTGCTCTTAAGACCTGCAGGAGCCTATTTCGTCCATAACTTCTGCCAAATACTTCCACCACACACGAACAAAATCATAGCAGGCACGATCAAAACAAAAGAAAAAAAAAAAAAACCAAAACAAAACCAAAAAAAGTAAAAGTGAGAGGAAAAGGATATAGGGATGAGAAGAAGAAAAAAATCGCAATAAGCAGAGACTTACTTGAACCTGCCCTGGCAGTGTTGGCACTGGTCTCCCACCCAGCCCTGGTCGCAGACGCAGGTGGAGTTGACACAATGACCCGAGAAGCAGGAGATTTTGTCGCAGGACTTGGACTGGGACACCTGGGCATAGAGGGCCAGGTAGAGGAAGCCGTAGAAGAGCAGCCAGCTGTTCACATCCAGGAGCGAGGCGAAGCAGCAGCAGCAGGCGGAGGGGAAAGGTCTCCAGGCGGCCGGGCCCGCGGGGGCAGCTCCCGCTCTCCGGCCGCCGCTGCCCAGGTCCATCTTGGCCGCGGGGGCCGCGGGCCGAGGCGCGGCCGGCGATAGCAGCTTCCCCTGAGGGGAGATAATCCAGCCAGGGAAGATTCAAACCCCCCGCTTCCTCCTCGCCTTCCTCTCCTCCCTCCCGACCCCAGCGCTGCCTCCTCCGGCCCCTTCAGCCCTCCGCGCCCCGTCACTCCCGAGGGGAAGCCCGGCAGCGGCAGCCCGTAGCCATCCGCCCCTTCTCCTCGTCGTCCTCCTCAGGGCTCATCGCTCCCGTCTTCTTCCATGGAGGAGGAGAACTGCCTCTTGACCTTGTGTTTTCTCCTCGCCAGATATGCCCCCACGGCCGCGCACACGCCTCCCTGGAGCATGTATCCCGCGGCTCCCCCTTCTCCTTTGTATCCCGGTGCCCGCGGCACACACGCAGCGGCGGCGAGGAGGAGCGCGGGAGGCGGGGGCCGCCGTCCCCTCACCAGGCAGCCAGCTGGGAAAGTGAGGGCGGCCGGGCCCGGAGCCGCTACGGCATCGCGCTCCGGCGGGGCGGGGAAAGGGCTGGAGAGCTCTTATCCCCGCTCCGTTATTAGCCCTGCGGGGAAGGGAGGCGGGAGGCAGCGAGAGGAGGGTTAGCAGCCCCTCCGCGTCCCAGCTGACAGCTTCCAAGCAGCCATTTTTAAAGGCTAATTGTCACCGCCGCTCGGAGCCGCCTCCCGCCCCTCGGCCCGCGTGGATCCGTCCCTCGCTGGGAGGGGGGTCCGGCGGGGTGACCGCCCCCCCGAGCGCCTCTCCCGCCCACGCTCCCAGAACAGGAGTCGGGGGAGCCGGAGCGGCCGCGGGAATGCGGCGGCCCCGGGAATGCGGCGGCCCCGGGAATGCAGCCCCCGCCGCCCGGAGCCCCAGACGAGCCCGCCCCGTGCCGTGCTCCGTGGCGGGGAGCGGCCCCGCACCCCCCGGCACAGCGGGCTGAGGCTCGGGTGTTCCCCGCTCTGCTGCCTTGGTTCCTCTGTTCGCCTTAGCTCCTGCAAAGTTCAGTTGCCTTGAACTCCTCCCGGCTGGTAGCATAAGAGATGTCACGGTTTGTTTAGGGAACCTCACCTTCCTTAGGTTTACTCTGTACGGAAAATCACGCTGTGAAAAGGCAGTGTCCATAAAGGAGACAGAGGAGTCCTGCAACTTTATTGGAGTAAAGGAAGAGAGGCCACTGGGGCACACACCCGCGGGGTTTTCTCTCCAGAGGTTTCAGAGGGCGCAGCCTCCTTTTATCCTAAACTCCCGGCCGCATGTCGCCCTTTTCCCTTCCCCATCGCCTGACGTAGTAGGAAGGTACAGCCTTCCCGAACCGCCTAACCCATATCTGCCCTTCAACCTGTCATTTTAACCCAAAGGTCAGAAAATCAGGCATGTGCAGACCCTTGTCTGCTTCAGGAGCCAAGCTGTCTAGGCTCTGCAACAAACCTGCTGCCAAAAGTTAATAGAAGCATTAAGACCCATTCCAAAAGAGGTTAAGTCAAAGACACCCATACCTTCACCCATCGAATTGTTTGTAAAGGAATTAGCACACATCTTCCTTCCCAACACCATCCTCCAGCTTTAAGGTTCAAATCAAAACGTTGCCTCCTGCTTACAGCATGATGAGAAGTCACAAAGTTGCTGCCTTTGTAAACAGAGCAGTACAAAAGTAATCCTAGTGTTAAAGTTGCCTAAAATGTCCTTCTTTTTTTCAAGTGTTCATTCCACAGCCTACTCTACTGTAACCTGCTTTCATTTCACGATCAGTCAAACCCTCAGTAACTTTTTCCTAACACTGAAATTGAGACTTTGTGACATGATGTCTCTGTTCCAAGCAGATGAAGAAAGGGTACTTAATTTCATTTCCTGCTACCATCTCTAAAATAGATAGGTCCAAAGTGGCTCCATTAGTCTGGAATTAGATTCAAATCGACCCCTCCCCAGATTCTTAAGGTTTTTTACCCTTGAAGCCCATAGGAATTTGTTTGGTATTTGGCTTAACCAAATGTGTTGTAACCAAACCAATGGTGTGTTTTCCCAAGCAGGATCCCAATCTGGGTGTTCACCCAGATTTCCAAAGTCTATCAGTACTCCTGTAAGGGACACAGTAACATCCAGCAGCATCCATTCGAGCTTTGTGTGAAAAAAAAAAAAAAGTTCAACCGAGATCAGGATGTCAAAAGTCAAACACGAAGTACAAACATCACATAGAAGAGTCTGCACCTTAAGGTGTTTACAGTCTTGGTGGAGGGAATATCTCCACTGAGTATGTGGGGGAAACAGATGAAAAGTGATTTTCCCAGTTTAATTCCAGAGGATTTAGGGAGGTCCACAAGTTGCTCTCAGTCCAGGAGTACATTGTCTTCCTAGCAGAGCTGAGATAGATCATTTCATTGTCCTGCATCAGACATGTTTCTTAGCTATTAGACATCTCTTTGTATGTGTTTGGTAATGAATTGGTGAGTTCATGCAAAGAGAGGAAAGGGAAATTGTGTTACTGCTTTATATTTTATGATAAAAAGCCGAGGCTGAAGCCTTTGTGAACAGTCTGCTAATTGTACAATATTACATGTGATTAAGGCTGCTGAACAACTGTCCTCTGTTAAATACTACTATGGGACCAGAAATGCAGTTAAAAGGAGATCACAGTCCAAGACACAAAAACAGTTCAAGAATACTTTTTAATACAGAAACACTTTAAGAAATAGTTTTGCTTACCATGACAAGGAGATAACTTCCTTCTCCGCTTTCTCAATTCCTTTAAGCAAACTAAAAAAGTTATAAAGTCATCTGAGACATCTTTTTCTCAGACTGAAGCAAGATTTTGTTTCAGATCTACTGAAATCAGCCAAGTTTTTTAAAATATTCGAAATTAACATTCAAAACTTTTGAAATCACTGTTCACAGCAAAGCTAAGATTTCAACAATCCTTTACCAGGCGAGATCTATTCAAAAGCACAAAACCAAAACCGAACAAAACAACCCAAATAGGCCAACAGGAAAGGACTAGGGTGGTTGTAAGGGGTACAGAGAACAGCATGATAGTACTTTTACTGCATAAACAATCATAAATAAAAATCTAAACACAACAGGAAAGGCTTCTAGATTTAAAGCATCAAGGAAGAAACATTGCACCACTGATTCTTGGCTAAGAACTAACACACTATGAAAATGAAGGAAAGCAAAACTTTTGGCTGCCGTATGCCACAGCAATGCAGTAGAAATTTCATAACTCTAGGAAAGGAATGATGTACAGATGCCAATATTGGTTCTCTTCTGTGCTGATTTGATGGCATTTTTTTGGTGTCAGATGAAGTTAACAAATCTGGCTGAGAGAAGTCAGATCTGTCAATCCTTTCATCTTTACATGCATATCCTTAAGTTCCACTTTTCTTGCAAGTGTAACATTTTACACCTTTCATCCTTTCAGTTCTTGACACAGAAATCATTTACACTTTTAAAGAACTAATGTACTGAACCATCTTGGGTAGATTTAGAACTTAGAAGCATTTGAATAAGTTATCAAAAGTTTTAAGTTACTGATTAAAAACAATGAGATTACAAACTAGTGATGTAGAAGGCTAATTGAACAAAGCTATCCAAGAATATATCCATTGTTGTAGGAAAGCAAAATAAATAGAATAAGTAGAAAATGTAAATGCTTTTAGGCTATTACTATCAAAACTTAAGCCCCTGTATATAAGGAGGAAAATGCTGATACAGTCACATTCATTCGGTAAAACAGTGTATTTAAAGGTCTCTGTGGGTACTGTTGTGAAAGAGTGGAACAGATAAAGCAAAACATCCCCCAAACACAGACTTCTCCAGCTGCTCAGAATCTCTACAACACTCTGAGGACAAGAATAAAGCAGAGACCATGCTCTCCTCCCTACCCACCATGCACACACAGAGGCACCCTCCCTGCTCTGCTGGCCCTCTCCTACAGGCTGAGATCAATGAAGGCTGGCTGCAGACATCCCCCTCACTTAAGGATGCTCACAACTATTTACAGTATCCAGTGCAGTGGTTTTGCAGTTCTGTTGAGAACAATGTAAGTGGCTGAAGAGCAGAGGGAGAAAAAAGAGTGCCATTGGGCTTGACCTCTTTACAAGGATATTAAGAGAAACAAATGCTTCCTATGCCCTTTCCTTTCTCCTTGGGACAGATATTACTGGGCTCATTAAGTAGAAAGGGCCAGGCTCTGCACTGCTTCTGGACAGGGATATATAGAGCTGCCTTGGCCTTATGACACATTGGTGAAACTGGCGTGGAGACAGCTGTGGAGGAGGTAATGGCTGCAGAGTGATTTGATAGCTTCAAGTGCTGCTCCAGCTTAACACATCACGGCCTTCCCAGTGAACAGGATTCCTTCTAAGCCCGACAGGGAACCCGAGTGCAGCCTTCCCCTTTGCTTTCCAAGTATGCACCCAACACTTTGTATAGAAGACAGCAAAAGGCTTTTTTTTCATAAATCCCATGTGAATTTTTCATTGAGAAAGACTGAGCCACCTGAGCCACTCCAAAAAAAAAAAATAATTCTGATATAATGGAAACCATCAGTCTCTTTCCTGAGGTAAAAGAAACTTGTCTCTACTTATCAGATTCCAGTGCTTACAGAATAATGCATGTTACAATTTTCTGTTCCTATTGTCTTATCTGGGAAGTCAACTCTTGGGAGGTATCAATTTTATAAGATTAAAAGTATAAGCCTCCCCTTGCCTACTCATTTTTTCAATATTTAGAAAGAAATATAAGCCTTCCCTTGCCTAGTTATTTTTTTTCTAAACTTAGAAAGAAATCAAATTCACAGAAAATTCACTGGCACACTTCTAAAGTGAAACCTTGATAGAAAAATCTTACCTTTCCTAACACCCATGTGTGTATTTTGCTACACTAGTCACATTTGTTACCATCATCTCCAAGAAGTATACTCCCATACAATAAAGACTGTAAGTGCTGTAGGAAGTTACCAAACTCAGGAACATCCACAAAACAACAGAGGAGGAAATTAATGCTTATGTTATTTTTTCAATTTTTTCCCCATTTTTTAAGTGGAGAAAAATTTAGAGCCAAATCTGTATTTTTTATGCATATGCATGAGCTGAGGTGTAAAATCTATCCTGCAAAGAAAGAGCCAGACTTTTATTGGAATGTTTATTTCTCTGCAGATTTTTTTCATGAAGAAAAAAAAGTAATGATATTTTTTGCACTCTTATTTTTAAATTGTAGACTGTGGATGAAGAATAACAGGATAAATTACAATTCGGCATCATGTCCATTTAAAGGTGAAAGATCTTTCAGAAAAACAGAGACCAGACCACACCAAGTTCTATCAGCACTGATAATGGCATTGTCGCTTGAAACAACTCCCTGCTTTCAAATAAAAATCTACCAAGCCAGGTAATAAAATCATGTTATATTTTTCTATATTCTTTCTGCACACAAGCTAAAAACTAAATAGATAATATGATAGCATTTCCATCTATGACAGAACCAATATGCCAACATTGATCCTGACTCTTAATGTGAACCTCTTATTTTTTAAAATACAAAGTTTTTAGAAGTATCTACTGAAGAGATGTGTAATTGTATGCCATGCTGAAACCTTGATGCATCTTACACTGACATTTCCCACTGCAAATGTCGCTTCTGCAGAGTTTTTTTCTGCATTCATTCTGCTGCCTTTTATTTTCCCTGCTATTCCTTCTGGAGTTTTTCACAATCTTGGTTAATCTTGACTAAGCTAGGGCATTTTTTCCTTGTCAGCAAAGCTCCATCTCACAGTTCAACCTTTCTTACACATCATTAGTAGGTGTACTGAATTTATCCAATACCCTTTAATGATCCCAGAGGGACACCACTATTAGACTTTTTCTAGCTGAGAAAGCATTTACTTTGAGTTATTTTCTCTCATTCTTTTCTAAATTAGGACATGATCTTTGGGATTCATACCACCGTAGCCTTTATTTCTGTATTTGTTCTTTTTATTCATAGATTCAATAAAATACTGAAAAAAAAATATTAGAAGATAATGAAATTCCATTGACCTGGACAACCTTTCTTCAGAATTTAGCAGAGGTTTCCACATTTTTCTGGCTAGTTTGCTGAATGATATTAAAAAAAAAAAAAAATAATAAAAAAAAGCCTTACTAAAAGATTTTGAAAATAAAAATAAACTGTCTGCTCCATTTTTTTCCTATCCACTATTTTTTCTTTGCAAGGCTTAGAAAGAGTGCATTTATTATTGGTGGCTTACTGGTTCTTACTCATCACATTATACTTTACCCAGGAGCTTTGTAAGTCATATACCAATTTCTTCCAAGGCTATTTAAGTGTGACTTCTCTTTCCATGTTGTCAGGCTGACAAATTTCATCTCTTTTGAAAAAAAAAAAAACAAACCCAAAAACCAAAACAAAACAACCAAGCCAAAAAGTAAAATGTTGGGTAACTGTTAAATCAGCAGTGTAATCACTATTTTGATTAATTCAATTTTCATCTTAATATCTCAGTTCATCTCCTTTAGAGTAATGCTGCCTAGTCTTAATGATTCTACTTCAAAATAGTCTCATGTAGTTTTCTTACTCTTCTTTTTTTAAAAAACCCAGCTTTTAATAATGGCTACTTTGGCAACCTTCTAATACTTTAATACTTAATTTTACAATATGTTTTTTAATACTGCAATGAAGTTATTTGCTTTTCCTGAAATTACCTTCTCCTTTCCAGTTGCTACTTTTGGAGCCTACTTAATTTTCCTGGTTTTTTCTTTTGTGTATTTAAAAAAAAGTCTATCTTTTTTTTTCAGTCAATACTTGAAGAGTTGTACTATTAGAATTTGGAAAGTGATACTTGCAAAAAATGGAAAAACAAGTGCATCAAATAGTCTGCAACAAGGATAGTGAAACAATAATTGTAGTAGGCATAATGGAATAATGGAACAAAATTATGCTCATTTTTTGCCATTTGATTTGCATAAAATTGGCAAAAATGAGAGGCTACGCATGCATTGATCCCTGTCTTGTCTTCTAGATGTCATAAAAAGAATTGAGTAGATTAAATTTTCCCTCAGTATTAATGTTGAAATAGACTTTATATGCCAAGAATCTAACTGGCATATTGTATTCATTCAATGCAACTATTTTCAGTAATGTGAAGAAATTACTCTCTTGCATAAATATAACACTTTGTCAAGCACACAAGCAGTTATTTAATTAGCTGAAGACATTAATTTCCGTAGCTTCAGATAATGGTAGAAATAATAATTATTAAGAATTACATTATTTCCCTGAAGTAACAAGGTTTATTGCCACAGACGAGCGCAGAGAGGCGTGTGGTACCTCCTGTTTGTGTACCTGGGCACTGGTGGTGCTGCAGGGGGGAGGCTGAAGAAGCTGTGGCTTGAGATGCTGACCTGATCCATGCCCTCAGCCAGGGATAAAGGCTCAGGATGTGTCATGGGCAGGTCTGGCTGCACAGGTGGACATGTGGGGTAGCTCTCTCTGGGACTAACTGCTAAAAGGAAACCACCTCACCAGCCTGGCAAGTTGTTCCTCACGAGCAAAGCTTTGGACCACTTTGAAAAGGTTCCAGAGAAAAAAGTCCGCAGGCTTTTCTCCCTGCTCTTTTCAGGTTATAGATTTAGAATCTGTGTGATCAAAGCCAAGGAGGGCAGGAGAGAGTGAGAGAACTCAAAAGGTTCCAAGAAAGGGAGAATGCAAAGTGAGCAAAAAAACACCTTTGAATTCTGTTTCAAAAAAGACCTGCAGTACAAATCCACAAGCAGAAACACAGAATCAGTTTGGGTGGAAAAACCTCAGAGATCTTTGAGTCCAACCTATGACCCAACACCATCTTGTGACCCAGACCATGGCCATGTCCAGTCTTTCCTTAAACCCCTCCAGGGCTGGTGACTCCACCTCTCTGAGCAGCCCATTCCAATGTCTAATCACCTTTCATGCAATGAAACTCTTCCTCTGCCAACCTGGTGCAGTGTAAGGCTTTGTCTTCTGTCACTGGTTGCTTGGGAGAAGAGGCTGAACCCCCATCTGGCTCCAGCCTCCTGCCAGGGAGCTGCAGAGACTGACAAGGTCATCCTTGAGCCTCCTTTTCTCCAGGCTAAACAGCCCCAGCTGCTCCTCAAAGAACTTGCACTCCGGACACTGATGGAAATATCTGTCCAACACCAGCTGAAAAATAGGAGAGACAAAGTGCATGTAATGACAGGTTGAAACCAAAGGTTTTTTCTGATCAGAAGGCTCTTTCAATAACAAAGCTACTGGAGATATCCAAGGGGAAGAAACTGGAAGGACCTAAAGCTCAGGACTCGTAGGAACGGGAATACATTCTCTAGTAGGGTGTAAATACAGATATCTGAGGTTCTTTTTGAAAAAGAGATAAAGGCAGGACGTAGTTGTCTGTCCAGTTCTTCAGATGTGCTAGGAACTGCTTTTTTATTTCACAAAGTGGAGGAAATTACACAGAAAGTAGATATTTTAGATTTAATTCTAATTATTTAGGAGGAAGTGGTTGAGAATCTTAAAGTGGAAGTTAATTCAAGAGAAGAAGATAATAAAAATGGTAAGTCTTCCATTCTTCCTTTGAATTGCAACTAACAAAATAAGAGTAATGGATTTCAAATAGCTCAGGGAAATATAAGTATCTAGCAGTGATAAGGAAAAAAATAATGTAAGAGATAAAGACAGGACAGCAAATTATTCTAACATGGAGAAAAGATTAGAAGTACATCAAAAATTAAGATGATTGCATCAAGAATTCCTTAACAATCTGAAAATCTAAAAGAAAACCATAAAATATAGAAAAAATACACATATATAATGGCAAGTATAAAGAAATAGCACAAGCAAGCCAGAATGAAATGCAAAAATGCTGCAGCACAGAATAAGCCACAAGTGGCATGATGATATTCATATTCAGTTCAATTGGGACAGATCTGTGCTGGAAATAATAGTAACTTCTACATTGCCTTGTATCAGAAGACTGCTGTTTTCCACAAGAATTATGTCACATTACAATGCCTTGTCAATCGTTTTTGACCCATTTGCCTCTCCAAATTCTCTCTCTCATACTGATCTGTAGCTCTTGAATTCCTCTAAAAGGAATTTCACAACTCAAAGCAAAGATTGTAGAGTTTCATTTCCTCAGGTGTCTTTCCCAGTCATGCTGACTTAAACTGTCCACTGCCATTAAAGGATGAGATGTGATTCTGGACCACTGAAATTAATCCCATGTATCACAGTGTACATCTGTCAGAGTCACACGTGGTCATATTAAATATTAAAATGATGTTCAAAACAAGATTATGAAATACTATTTCCGACTGTGTCTCACAGAGAATTTCTGTGGCTTCATCACTCCTAAAAAAAAATTATTACCTGTGCATAAGTATCAAGAGAGCCACACACTGGAAAGTAATACTGAGGATGGGTTATATCTCTAACAACAAATTGTGGTTTTATGCCATGAAGACAAACAGCTTCAGGCGATAAAAAAGCCTGAGAAAAAGAAGGTTTAATAAAATCTTGTGGAAAAAAAAAACTTCAATGCAAAATATTCTTACTTCACAATGCTCTTTTACACTGCAATATAAATATCTGTATTTTGTGCCTTTCCCTTAGTTTTCTAGCCTATGGACGGTTGCTTTGTCATTTATCAAAAAAATAAGATGAGAAAAATCCTAATTTGGTCTGAGTTGCTTTCCATCCATTTAATTAATTCAAATGTCTAATTACATTGACAGATATTTTTTGTAATAAACTTTGTCTATGTAATTTACTGTCTGAAAAGCCACTATAATTTAAGGCATATTATAAAGTTTCATCCTAATATTAAAAGGTTGACATACATGTGCACACACATAAACATGAATGTGCAAACAACACTCACACAAGTAGCAGACTTTTAAAATTTTTAATTGTTCTAGGATTTTTATTGTTTTTTAGTTCACCTTACTTCACCTACATTCACACCTTATTCCAGACTCTGACTTTATGAAGTAGAAATATCCAAGTATTGCTTCCCTTGCTGAAAGGGACTGTCTTCAGCAAGGCACCAATAATGCCTTGAATAAAAAGGTTCTTTGATTACCAAGGCTGGCTATGAACACCTGCCAAATATAAAATGAATGCCAATTTTATAAATAACTGATAGTATTCCTGTGAGTATTTTGGAGAAAAAATAATGCTCATATCTCTGTGAGGAATGTCAGAAAATTATACCTGCAGAACAATAGTGCATCATGTAAAGGGTAGCTTTCACAAACTTGTATGGTCTAGAATTAAAGAGAATAAACTCAGGAATTTCAGCCAGGGCCTCAAGGGAAAAGTATTTTATGTGCCTTTGATGGCTCGTTGCCTCTTAACTAGAACAAAATACTGACAGTACAGTCAGCTTCGTAAAGGAGAGAATGCACAAACCTCTCTGTGGAATGGTGGTAGCAATTCACACCTGAGGAATTCTAAATCCAGCAAAGCCTCATGTAGCTGCTGGACAGCTGGTGCTGTCTCCACCTCCAGAGGCAGCATAAAAACAGAGGTGATGAAATCCATGTGGGAGATAAAAAAACTTCTTCATGTTTAGTGACCTCAAAAAGAAGATGAACATTGAAAAGACAGACCTCATCTGAGCATGGCAATGTGACATTGTCTTTAGCAAGCATTCAGCCAAACCTGTGAAAAGCTTGAGCTTTTCTCTTGGTACCTCCAAGAGAAGACATTTCACATTCAAAATTAATTTGTAAAGTTTAACAGTAAGAACATTCATTTAAGAAATTACTACTTCACCTTTTTTTCTTTCTTGATCACCAATTTGGGATCAAGAATCTGAGCAGAGAATCCTCCTCCATGTCCATGTATTTGCATCATAAGTTAAGATCTGATTATGTGGTGGAGAGCAAGGGGGTAGCCCTGGAAAAGTTAGGAGACTTTTTGCAAAAGAATTATGGAAGGGAAAAAGCATGTAAACAGATGAGTACATTACTTGAACTCTGGCCAAAAACAGAGCCTACACTCTCCAAATCTCAAAAAAGTCCTTGTTTCACAAATTTGATGGTTTTCTTTGCCTAATGACTGTTTCTGGCTTTACTTCCAAAACTTTTGACATTGTGTCTGTGCAAAAACCACCACACTGCATATTATACAAGGGCTGTCTCCTCTCACATGCCTGTGTCAGAGGATATCTGCATGATGAAACAAGACCAGAACAGTCCCTAAATTAAGGGAGAAAGAGGGCGGGAAGGCAAAAGTCTGTCACACTCTCTATTATGGCAGCTGATTTTCACATCTGCAGAGAAATATAAGTGTAATTCAGATGGCTTGTCAAGGGAAATATGATTGAATTATCTCTACAGCCCAGCTGAAAGGTGAAATTATGAGCAACCTGGAATTAAATTAAAAACCTAAACCCATTAAAGTATTCAGATTTCCAAGACTAAGATAAAAGTGAAAACCTTTGAAATTAAGCAGTCTTCCTACCCTTATCTCTGAAGCTGAAGACGCTGCTGGCTTTGGATAACACAAAGGAAGCCAGACTGGATTATTGCTCATTTGAACACTGGTTCTCAAATGCACCATATTTTCCTCAAGAAATGAACATTATTCATTTCAGCTTATACTGGATATCAAAGTAGCTGTAGAAAAGGACACAAAATAAATTACCAACCATCCTTTGATCCCAACACACTCCCACTGCTCCAGTTCCCCACTCCAGAGAACAATGTGAAGGAACCAAATCTCTTCCCTCAGCACAGAGCTGCACATCCTGAATCTTGCAAGGCTCATTCCTTTTCTGAAGAATGTCTTTATTCTTAAGAAATTTGAAACTATGCACAAGATTTCCTCAAGTGACAGTTTTCTCACATGATTTCTCCCTTGCCTTCAAAGTGATTCCCCCTAAAATATAATTTGTAAGTCTCACCTTGTCTGGCTTGAAGAGACAAAGAAATAGTTCTCTTTGAGGAATCAAAGTCTATTCATCCATCCCATCACAAGGAATTACATTTCTGTACAGACGTATTCCGTTCTCATGTGCAGTATAAACAAGAAAACAAATGTGTTTTTCTATTTAAACTCATTTTCATATTGGGGCAGTCACACTTTTGCCTCATGCAAAATAAATTCTTGTCTGCTTTCATAAAGGCATTTAGAGAATAATAATGATAAAACAACACTGTCTAACCTTTATTCTCAAAAGTGCAGTTAAAGGCTGAGTCACAGCCTGACAAATTAATACAAAAACTTATAAAACCCCTATATAATCTCACAAAACCATAGTTCAAATAAAGCTATGAGAGATCAGAATCAAACTTGCTTCATGTGTAAAAAAGTGTGACCCACTCTTCTGTGTATTTATTCATTCAGGTGATGCACCCACACCCCTTTCCTTCTGTCTGTTTACAAAGACTTCAGGCCAGGCTTTTCCTTTGAAACTTGCATGGCATTAACACAAGCCCCAATCCCAACAAGGGTTAATGGATAGAACATTAATAGAAATATTTACTTATAATATTAATGTTATAGTTATTGGGGAAAAGCTATCACCTTTCAGCTGCATTTTGAATATAAGCTAGATTGAAGGCAAAACTGTTCCATAGCTCCTGATCCCTTCTACCTCCACAATGGAACCAGCTCAATTCTTCAGTGACTGAGGAGCAATAGCTAACTTACCCTGATATGAGCTACATCAAAGGGCACAGAATTACCTGGAGGAAGCTAAGTGAAGAAATAATTATTATGATCATGCTTCTACAATCAAAATTTTCCAATAATGTTTTTACAGCCATCAGAAACTCTTCAGTGAAGAAAAGTCATTACTGTACTATTCCTCTAGCATTTTCCTATATGCCAGATAACAATGTTGATATCAATGGAGACTCCCTTAATAAACGTTTTTTTTAACTGAACTTCAAATATAAAACAACTAAAATGGTATTACTTCTTCCATCATCAAAATATTATGCTGGTGTAGTTAAATTTCTCTTTAGCCTTGGGTTTGGATTCTACAGAATTAAATATTCCATCTCAAACCACATATGGTAGTTCAGTGATTTACACCTCATCTAATTTTGCTAGACGTCAGAAACCCTTTTAATGAGTGCTTGGAGGGTTTCATTCCATTATAGTTCCAAAGAAGCTGATGCTGCATTTTCTTTCAAATTCAAAAATTTAGTTGGCTGACATCCAACTTGCAATCAAATAATAATGAATTTTTAAAACAACGCCTTCCCAGGCAGAATCTCAAGAATAAAATGGAAAAAAATTACAAGAACAAATGTCTCAGATTTATACACCTCTTTGCAGCAGCTGTCCAGAGGATGAAGCACATTGCTAGAATCTCTCAGAAATAGAACCAGTAAGATTTGGAATGCTTCTTCATCTAAAAAACTGAAAATAATAACAATCTCACATGTTCAGTGTTCCTGCTGGATTCAAAAGAATAAACTAAAAGCAAACACAATCTGAAAAAACATCTATTTAAAACCTCCTTTACTGTTATCTCTTCATTGCACTGGACAGAAGGAAAGCACCGTAGAAACCTAAATATATACACACAATCAAGGAAGATAGACAGGATTGATTTTGAGAAACCATGGCAGAGAATAAACACTAAACAGGAGATTGGAGTACTAGGCTCAATTCTACCACTGGTTTTCTATATGGGCAAGTCAGAGAATTCCATTTATCTGCACTTAATTTCAAAACTTACAACAGCCTTTACAATGCACCCTTTCTTCTACTCATCCTCCCCCTCTTCTGCCTACCTGTTTTCACAACATCATGTATGAAAAACCCCCTGCCACCCAAAAAGCAAAGGCATCTCTGTGCATTCCTGCAAGCAAAGCAAAAGAATGACCCCTGAATGTTACCACAGACTGTTTGGAGAACAGTGAACAGAGAATTTCCCAATTTGTTTATACCAGGTTTGAATGAGCTCACTTTCTTCTGCCTTTCATCTGATGGGTTGTAAGAGTCCTCTCCCAGTTATAAAGATGATTTTCATAAATGCAAACACAATTTGTTATCCCAGTGAAAAGTATATGGCCAGATGGAATACACTTCATGTGTATAATTGATGAGCAGTCTTGCTAGAAAGGTGAGTTGTCAGGAGCTGTTGAGGTGGCCAGGTGCTCTTTATGATGATATTTGTAAACTCATCTACCACCAACAGTTAAAAAACAGTTATTTATTTATTGTTTTAATACCACAAACTTCCAACTATCATCTGATCTGTTAGCTAAATGTTTCTATAATAAATATCAGCAAAACAACAAAGATCATTCTAGCCAGAACTTAATCAAAACCCCGTTCCCCTGAATATAAACAAAATCTTGCCATCCCATGCACATTGCTTTCCTGCTTGTTCTGAGAGTAAAAGGATACTAATTTCCCCTTATTTCTTCATGTAAGTCTGTAGGTTAGGTGATAGTTCAACTTTCATACAGAAGCAATTTTTATTTCCTGAAAGATAGGATTATGTCTTTGGATGTAGTGACCCTCCTTCAGATCCTTTTATTTCCATAGAAATATGAAGCTGAAAGGGAGGTCACCTAGCCCTGGCTTTCTCTTTTTTAATCTAAAAGAGTCCCAGTTCACAGTCTTTCTTTAGAGATCATATTTTCTAGACCTCTGACTGGTCTCTAACATCTCTCACAACTCTGTTCCAAAACCTGCTTTGACAGTTATTCTTTTGTTCTGAAAGGGAATAGATTCTAAGGCAAAATTTAATTATTATTTAACTTTCCTTTTCCCTTTTCTTTGTCCTTTTTTTTTTTTTTTTTCCCAAATTTCTTCACTGGTAAATGTAACCATGGTAAAGATTCTTTTCCAGTTATAACATGTCCTAAGTGTCATAACAACTTCCTCAGCTGCTGAGCATGCTCTCTTTTTATATGTGTGCATAATTTACTAGCACATAACTAACATTATTTAGAGTTTAACATTTATAAACACACTAAGTATTACTTTTGTGAATAGCCCCAAAAGATGTTTTTCATTATTTCAAAGTGCACTCCTTTACTGTGGACTGGAATTCACTTGACAGAAAGCATTTTGCAGTGCTTTTTCTGTGTTATTACATGCACTAAAGATTAAGAAATTGAGCAATATAATTTTTACCATTGTATAAATGAGAAAAATATTTTCTTATGACTGGTTGAAGAGATTAATGCACTGACTCAGTACATTTCTACTATTTTCATGAAATGAATATAGTAATCAGCCCTGGAATTTTCATAAACATCCTAAAACACAGACAAAAATTAGGCCACCTTGGAATACTGTGATCATTTCTATGCAAATGCCTTGCAGTTCTCTCTGATGTTGCATTTTTTAGGATGTCATCTTGGAAAGTTCTTGAAAATACTCCTCTTGTGAAGATATTCAGGGCATAGTGACTCTAATAACTCCTTTATTTTTTAGTGAACATAGTGCAAAGTAAGGATTGGTCTTGTTCTCAGCTGCATGGCTAAGTAGATGTGGAAACAATAAATGTTATTGAAGGTCCCAAAGGAAGTCATGGAATTCTTAGGGCAGGGAGGGACCTTAAAAATCATCCCAAAAGTTCCAACCCCCCTGCCATGGGCAGGGACACTTTCCACTAGACCAGGTGGAAGCAAAAGACAACAGCTAAGTTAAGTAGGTGGGTGGAAGGAATGTTTGCAGATAAATGGCCTTACACTGCTAGAAACACCTCTTCCAGAGCAGCACATTTTCGAGACTCTGCAGGAGTTCACAGGTGCTACCTGAGTCTCTTTTCATTCTCTGTCTCACTAAAGGAATTTTGTCTCTAAGACTCTCAAGCTAGAGTTGGATTTTTCACTTTTAGTTTTAATCAAAAGGTACTGGTGCACTTTGTAAATAGCAGAACAATTTTTTACCAGCCTCACTGCAGGAATTTCATCTTTTCCCTCTTCTTTAAAGTAATTTTTTAGCCTGAAAAAAAAAACCTCACTCCACATTTACTAAAATATTTTACCCCAAAAAATTAGTGATGATGCAAAGTGGGTAGCAAACCCAATGCAGTGGTTATGTTATTATGTTAATACACATTCTAAAAGATGCCAAATATTTCATGAGGTGGAAACCATCATTATTTTAAAAGAAAAAAGCATATCAGCAGAACCCCTGTAATGAAATTACTCCTGGAAATCTGGAGAGTTCATCTGTTGGAATAGCAGGTTTTCAACAGGTGGGATCTGTCAATTTTTCTTAGCTCTAAAGGTATGAACTTGTTAGATATATACTTGCTCCTGATGGCCAAAGAAAAATACCAAGGTAGGATTTTAAATGCAACCTACTGGTTTAAAAATGAACACTGGATCTTCTGATGGTTTCATTTTTTCCTTCCAAACTACTTTTCTTCTGCTTCCAAGAACCCTGAAGCCAGTGACCTTCCATCCTCTGGAATCAAGGCTGCAGTACCTAACATCGTTGGAAATGGGTACCTGCTTTCTTTGGATTCAAAACCAAAGTTACAATATTCTGACTTTTAAGTAATAGTATAAAATATCCACTTTCATTGCAGTTTACGAGAAAGGCTTTTTAACAAATTACCTGTACATTTAGGCTTTTTCTCTCTACCTACCAGATAATAAATGCTAAGCACAGGGAGCTCTGCAATCAGCAGCACTGAGCAAATTTGCCCACTTATCTCTTCATGATTCTTTGAACCCGTATTCCTTCATCTGCTGCATTAACAAATTCAGAACCAGTAATCTGGAACAAAACCTGGCTCAACCACTTGGCTCAGAACTATCTTACCAGGAAAAAGAACAAAATAAACCCAACAAACCACAACCCAGATCACTGCCCCCCTGTAATTCAGAATATAGTTGCTGTATCTTCAGTAACAGAATTGCTAGAACCACTCAGTTAATCAGTCCTGAATACTGCCCGTCATGCTAGATAGCCTTGTTTTGTAAATACCCATATTCTCACTTTGGCACTGGACAAACTCTTTTCAGATACAAAACCAGTCACACATTTTCCAAGTTGTTGGGAAATAACCCAAGTGAGATTATAAACAATGGAATCTGAGAAACTGGCTTGATGCCTTTGCAAAGGCTTTGATACAGACTGTTGGCTCGCTCCAGCATTTTGAAAACA
This sequence comes from Parus major, assembly GCF_001522545.3. Classification (NCBI taxonomy): domain Eukaryota; kingdom Metazoa; phylum Chordata; class Aves; order Passeriformes; family Paridae; genus Parus; species Parus major. The sequence continues at coordinate 26,816,528 of NC_031775.1, read as the reverse complement.
GTTAAACACATTTTCCTGGTAGCAGTGTTTTTCCATTGTTGTGCTATCCCAGCATGGGATCATAGCAGAGAGTGGTGCTTTCTAGGCATAAAATAGAGTCTGACCAACCAGAAATTGGGAGTGAGTGTGACAGGAGCACAGAAAGGGGAAGAGGGAGGGTGTGAGTGGCTCAGCACCTCCAGATGCAGAGACCTGCACTGAGAACATTTATAACTTCTCCAGAACTGCATTTCTTTTGAACCAGTAGAGTAAGCAATCACTGTTTTGAGGAGTTGTAAAATCACCTGCTTAAATTACTACATGTCTTGGCAGTGAGAAATAAACTGTAAATTAAAGAGAGCACAAGACTGGAGCTTTGGAAAGCAACATGGATATGCACTACGGGTATCTTTAAAAAGGCTGCTTTGTGTCTGGGAGAAAAGTGAAATTTTTTGGATTCTAGATCCAGAAAATACCCTGACAATTCAGGGGATTATGGCTTCAATTCAGAGGAATGGAAACTTCAATGAAATCTGAACCTGGGCTATAAGCAGATATTCAAATTGCTCCTTATTAAGCAAAGGGCTTAGCTGTTTGTTTAATTTATATCCAGCCAAAATGAAAGAAATTTCATCATATGCTTAAATGCTTTTCTAAATTAGAAATTCACAACCTTTTTCTGGAAACTTATAAGGAATATTTACAGCAGCATGGACATGGTACAGCATATTTCCCTATTTCAGTATAGCCACAGCGCCACAGCTACTAAATGCAGTCTTTGTCTACTTTTAAAAATTAATGAATCCTGTGGGAGCTTTATTAATAGTCAGAACTTAATTGCTTTACAATGCCTTTCACTCCAATCAAGAGCATTTCTAGCAGCTTCCTGGACTGTAGCAGTGACAAATCATTCATCCCAGCAGTGAGGGATTATCCAAAACTATAGAGTGGCACTGGAAAAGGTTTTCCTCCAACAGTTTATGTTGTGGATTTTGTTACTGTGTTTGCTTCTACCTCACATCACCTTTATGTATGAGAAAAACTGAAGTAAATCAATATTTTCCCTGGTTTGGCTCTCTGAATTTAACTACAGCTTGACCTTTCTTGTCCTTGTCAAATCCATTCTGTGCAGTAAGAAGGGAATTCACTTAGTTCTTGCCCATCTGAAGGTAAGACTTTTAACTAGCTGAATAAACAAAATACACCAGGCAATTTCTTCCTCTCTCTATAAGCAATTCTTTCTAAAACTGTTCTGGGTTTTACATAGTGAAATACTTGAAAAATGTGAGCTACCACTCACTGCAGTAACTAAGAATCTTTTCTTAACTTCAGTGGCCTTTGGATCATGATCTAAATGAAAACTGTTTCTGTTTTTCTGGTTTTCTGTTTTAAGACAAATAAGAAAACAGAATTTAAAGGGGCACATTGTTTCAAACAGACACATTCAATTCCTTAGTAACAATTTAAGAAGTCACAAGGGAAATGAGTTTTCACGGTCTCATCATTTCTTTGATGTAAAAGTGCACACTCCATCTTTTTGGCATTTTGTTCAACAGCAGAGCACATGAAAAAAGAGCCCCACTGTGCATAAAGAGAATAAAATATGTTCAAGAAGAAACAGGAAAAGAAATTCAGGTTAATATGAAGGTCAACCTTTTTCTGTGCTTCAAATCTGCACTTTGCTGAGATCATAAAGAGAAATAAAAAAAGCTTTAATCTTCATTGCTGTCATCCCTAAGCTGGAGAAGAATTAAAATCCAAACAGAGATGTTTTGGCTGATTTTAGAGTGGTAAATTACTCATAGATTTTAAATTATCTGTTCCTGAAATACCAGACCTTATATGGCTCAGACTGTACTTTTTATAAAATAAAGCCAGTACCTCATTAAGGGCACTAACAAACTCCCAGACCATTTTTACATTCTTCTCACCTCTTTATTCACAGAAGGGCAGTGCAGCAGCCACAACAGAGCCAGTTTGGTCAAACCATCTCCCATGCCCATCTCTGTGGCTGTCCCCACACCACATCTGAACTGAACCCCAAGAACCAGCTGGAGTCTGATTTAAAGGTCCCTTCCAACCCAAAGCATTCAATAAATCTGTAACTCTAAGCACAGGACACTCTCACTCTCATCAAGTTCAGGTATTTGGGGTTTGGGGTAAGGTTTTTTTAACTTAAAAAACCCCAAACCAACCAAACACAAAAAAAAGCAAGCAGGAGCATAAGCTGACAGGGCTGCTACAGAAATATTTCATTAGCTACTTTAAAATTTAACTGAAAATGGTTTTTTAATGCCAATATTTTATTAATCTACTCAGTTAACTCTCCTTTGCAGGAGAACTGCTAGACAATGACAATGCCTTCTATTTATAACCTATCAGAGCTGAAAGTCAATTTTCTCAATCATGTACTATGAGTATGTTTTACTAGCAGTGGTGGAAATAGTGAAAATTTTCTCTTCTGCCTAACTGCATTCTTTTCCCCCTTAAAGGTGAAACATTAGTACAAAAAGTGGTAGTGACCAATTTAAAAAACCCCACAAACCTGTCTTCCAAGTATTGCACTGTCTGGGCTGCATTATATGAGATAAAATACAAGCAGGCAGGAACGTGTATTTGAGGTAACACAAGGAGGATAGGAAAGGTTTTCACACAGAGAAGAATTTCCTTGTCATTTAAAACTATGAACACGTAACTTGGACATGCTAATTGAAAATATTGGGGAAAACCAAGAGTAACTCTTACCTGTGATACTCTTTAATGGCTAAATGTTAATAATTATAATAAATCAGAGGAAGCTGTTTGGCAGTTTCTTAGAGAGAAGACAATAAATATAGTGTATTTTGCTGATGTCTTTGCATATTCACTTTAAGCAGTACTCCCTAGGAATAGCCCATTGAACAGGGAAGCTGGTTTCCATGTTCTCCTTCTGCTCTCTAACCACAACTGTTATTTTCCTTTTCCCTTTTTGTACAGTCATCTGGGAAAGAGTTCATAATTCAAAAATTAAGAGCTTCCAATTTTGGTCCTGTATCTTTTTTTCCTGCTCTAAAGTCTTGCATTATAGTTCATCAGAGGACAAAATGGTCCATTTTTCTGCTTTTTAATGGGAGGATCCATAATTAACAACATTTTAAAAATTTAGCAACTACTGGAAGCATAGCTTAGGGCACCCCCAGAATGAAAAAAAGAGTTCAGAGACGCCTCTGTTTTCCACCTCATACAAAGAGCTGTTTCAACTCCTACATGTGGAGTAGGAACCACTTTAAATGGATCTGGGAAGGTGAATAACTGTCTGCTTCTACCCCACAGCTGGCCCTACTGCACCCCAAACAGCCCCCCCAGCAGCTAATTAAAAAAATTACAGTGAATATCCCTACCTGATTGCCAAATAGTGGCATAAGTGGAGTGAGAAAACACAGCCATTCTGTTTTATGAAATCCATACTGCAGCAACAGTGGCTGCTGTACTCCTCACCATTTGTTCAGGGGAAAAGAAACAAGCAAGGATAGCAATATTAAGATTTTTCTAACTCTGATCCAGATGTAAAACACGTTTTATTTAGCCTGCCTGAGGCCAGCAGCTCTCTGTGTGAGCACAGAGCTCAGCACTGTGCTACGTTAGCCTGGAGTGGCTTTGAAATATAATTCTGTTCCCTTTGATTTTTTTTTTTTATTGTGTTAATCTCCCCTGTTTAAAATGGTGGTATTTAACTGGGGGAATTCACCAGCTCAAGTGTTTCATGGGAATATGCTCCCTTATTTGGCATCATCTAGGAAAGGGGCTGATGAAATGCACCACCAGCTTCATGATTTTTAGAAGAGAAGAGGGAATAAGTAAAGTCACAGGTTGAGATAAACAGCAGCAAGAGATTACAACATGAGAAAGAAATTTATTTGGAATAGAAAACAAGAAATAAATATTTTTCTCTCCACCATGAGCAAACTCTACATTTCAATTCTCTGGCCTAGTGCCTTCAGCTCTCATTTTAGGCTTCTTGTTCTACTGAATATTTTTGCTGCAGAATTCTAAAATATAATGTTTTTCCAGTACCAATTTAAAGCTTTTCTTTACACTTTCATCCTTTAGTAAGAAGCACAGACACAAACATACCTATTCTACTTTTTGTTCTTTAGTAGCTCAAGTGCAATTTATGCTTTTGCTTGTTCAGTCCCTCAAGCACATTTAAATAATGTAGCTGACTGGACTCCTTATGAAGAATTTTGAAACTATTTCTGAGCAGAATATTTACTCAGTGACTAGAGAAAATCTCCCCAGTATTTTTATACAAAATATTTGCATGTGAAAGTGGGACATTTAAACTATTCAGAGATCATATCCCTCCAGTTAAAAAATTCATGGGTGCTCTGCAGAAAATATAAACTAGTCCTTCTCTGTAGCTGTATTAAATCCATCTTGTGTAGGGCTATAGGGGTATTAAAAATATTCTCTTTATAACCATGGACACTGGAACTGGTGTGAATAATGGACTTACAAGTGGCTGCAGGATCTGCTGCCTCATCCTGGGAATTGCACTGTTATTGATTTCCTGCCCATGAACCCTTCTCCCTTGCCCTTCCACCCCCCTCCACAGTGGCTGCTCTCATGAAGGATATCCAATTGAGAGCCCCTAATGATCAGACTGAAACTGCACAGCAGCAGTAATGTGCAAATGTGTGTTTTGTGGGCTTGGGGCTTCTTTTTGTTTTCTAAATAAAAATGCTCTTTAGGATACTTGTTTTTCATCCACACTCTCACTTGCCTTTGGACTTAGCAGGGAGGGCACGGGCGCATTAGGCAGCCTGACAGGTTGTTATTCTACTGCCCAGGGTGTGTTTCATGGGCCATTTTGGCATTGATTCCCAGCCAAGTTCTGAAGAAGGTCACTGCAAACTACTGTTTGTTATTACATCACCACAAACTGTGCTGGTTTTGGCTTTGAGGCTCACTCAAAGCCAGTGGAAGGCAGAGCCATGCCAAGTGTCAGAGAAAGTATTTCTTTAGAGATGATACCTATCAACAGCACAGCAAGTGCCAGAATTCCTTCTCCAGAAAAATAAGGAATATATCCTGGAAGTGACTGGAATATCCTGGAATTAACAACACACAAACAGAACCACTGAAAAGAGTTCCCCAAACACCCAGCACATCTACATTGATTTGGCAAAGCAGATAATAGCTTTTCTACTTGTTAAGAAGAAAAATTGTCAAGAGCACACGTAACAGTTACTAACATATAAACTGCAATTTTATAATGCTTTAATAATGGTGATGAAAAATAGACACACAACTGGCACAGGAGAAAGAAGGAAAACTATCATCTTAAAAGTTAAATTGGTACAAAGCCAAAGAAAAACATTATTTTAATAAGATTGCTGAGGAGTATCACCCTTTTAGAATTTTGCACAAATTATCTGTCAAACTATTTAGGAATAGATGTCTTGTCTTAGCCAGAAATATACATTCAGGGAAAAAAAAAAACTTAACCAGCTGCCAATCCCCTGACTTATTGTCAATCAAATGGCACTATAAATGAGAAAGAGATTATTGTCAGGCCAGTCACAATGAGGAGTTCAAATCACAGTTCCCAGACTTATTGTCAGTCAAATTGTATTATAAACAAGAAAGATAGGGCTGTCAAACCAGCCACAATAGGAGGGCTCTTAATACATAGTACAAGACAAAGGAAAAAAATTATATTCAACATATTATAAGAGAAAATTCATGTGAAATGGAGCAAATACTGACTCTCATGAACAGCTTGATTGCCCCATTTTGGCTTTAAATGTGTCTCACCTGTGTGCCAGGGCGCAGGTGAAAGAAAAGGGGAACCACATTTCTCACCACTCACCCTGGAGTAGAAACTTGTCTCCATCAAGTGTGTGGGGAAGAAAGTGTTGCATCCACTGCAACCAAAATAGCATCACTAATCTGTCTGCACCCTGGGAAGCCTTGACAGGTGGTTCTCAGCCATCTGCATTTCTTTTCTCCCTTTTAAATTCTTATCCCTTTGCCAGCGCTGGCCAAATTCTGGCTCCTGTGTGTGCACAGGCTGTCTGGAGAGGAACAGAGCACCAAAGAGAGGTCAAGGGAGGGGAACAGATGAGAATCTCTTGCTTGGGTAATTAGTTCTGATCCTTGCAAGGCTAAGCAGAAATTTGGCGAGCAGGGCATGTGCACCCAGATGGCTGAAGTCTAATTTGGGAATGACAGAGAAAGAAGAAGAAAGAAAAAGCAGGATCACAACCAATATATCCATTCACAATTTATTCCATTCACTCTTTCTGCTGTTGTCTTTTTTTCCTACAGTTATAGAGAGATTCCTCTGGGTCACTCTTTCAGCCTCCCTCAATCCTTGTCTTTTCTTAAGATGTTATTTGGTTTGACAGTAATGCTGCCTTTAAAACATTAGTGTAATTGAACAAAAATGTTACATCCTCTCCTTCATACTTAACCTTTAAAGGACACATTTATTCAAAAATACTCTTCAAGGCCCTACTTTTGACTTTCTGGCTGAATACACCCCCAGGATTCCCCAAATTTATCATGAACATAATAATGCAGGAATGAAAAATATGATAATGCTTGGTCTTTTTTTACATTTTAGCTGAAAGTGCAATCTTCATTTGTGGAAAAGGTCAGGATACTCTTTAGGTTTTCTATGTTCAGTGCCATAGTTTCCACAGTTTCCTATATACTAGTTATACAAAGAAGATGTAGTTTAATATGGTTTTCACCCAGGAAAAAATGTTAAGGATTCAAGACTGGCCTGTGAAATAGGAGAAGTCTTTGACTTGTTGGGCAAGGAGATTGAGACTAATTTCTGCACAGGGAAAGTGTGAGCCTTGTGCCTCTGGGAAAGGATATTTTTGATTTTAAAATAAATTAAGAAAAAGGTGATGGAAAGAAATTAATTTCAAGGCTGGCCAGGGCAAAGGACTAGAATTTTAGATTTAACATTGATGGTGCTATCATGGCTGCAGAGACTTCAGTAGCATAGTAAGAGCAGTAAGGTAATTGAGGAGGTTCTGAAGCAAAAGGAGATAGCTGGGATTAAGGGAAAACCTCTCCTTTGCAGTTGTCTTAGTCTGGAATTTCCTCTCCCAGTGTCAGTCACTGTCCTGCACACAGGGCTGAATCACCATCCAGACAGAGGCACTGGCTGGGTTTTTCTCCTGCTAAAAACAAACTAATTAATGTTTGCAAACTCTTTGCTGGTATCAATGCAACATATCAGCAGTTTAAATACTCAATATTTTAAGTACATAGAGGACTGAGATGATGCCAGCCTGATAAATATCAGAGGATTAAATTTGCTTAGAAAACTGAAGTGGTTGCAAATTAATTTAGTATATTTAACCTGCATTTAGGAGGAGGAAAACCCCTTAATTTTAATATTGTAGCTCCATAAGATTTTATGTGCATATCATTTAAGTCTGTTCTTAAGTACATAAGAAGCAAGTAATGCTGTTTCTTTGGGCAAATGGATACATCACTAAAAATCACAAACCCATTAGATCAACAAGGATTATCTAATTATCATGGGGAAATAAAGCCAATAAATCTATCTGGTATAAATTACAGGCTTATGAAGTCATACATAATGAAATAAATATTTAATTTTTCTGAAATCCAAAATCTCGCTTTAGAAACAGGAATATTAAAAATTAATTTCCATTTCTTGTGATGGGTACAGTGTGGTTGAGTGGTTTCAGCATGTGCATGTACTCCCAAGCACTGCTGAATCCTATTCCTGGTTCTGACAGTGATTCATACCCTGGACCGAGACAAATCATTCAACCTCTCTGTACTCCTTGCCTGTCTGTAAAGCTGAGATAATGCTGACCTGCTTCACAGGACCATTAGAAGAATTAAGAAACATCTGTTCTGCATCTTGATGACATGAAATGCTCTGAAAATGCAGAATACTTTTATTCTGGGGCTTTGAGATTTTTGTGTTGTCACCAAAGTTGTTAGCACCTGGCAGGAGTGATTTCTCCTTCAATAATTCGGTCAGCTCCCTGTTTCTGTAGGATTTATTATTTCACCCTCCTAAATAAGCCTGTCACCACTAAGAGAGAGATGTTTACTGTGAGGTGGCTCTTCCCTGATAATAATTGGCAGTGAGTTCCTTGCAGAGGCACAGCAGAGACTGATCCTTGCAGAGGGCTCGAGCCCTGACAACGCAGGTCCTGCTCTGCCAGCACGGACTCAAACAGTGCCTTCTTCCTAATTCTGGAGAAAACATGGAGGAAAAAGGCCACTGAGGGACAGAACGTTATGCAATGGGAGTACATTCTAAGAGAGGAAAAGGTTTAATAATTAAAACTCTTCCCGTGCATCTGAATAGGAATATCTTCTCCACAAGAGATGAAAAAAATATTTATTTGCATCAAGAATTTTGCAAGCTGTTTGGAATAGTGGATAGCAAATCTATGAACAAGACTGCAGGATTTGTATTTCAAAACAGAAGCATAATTTTCCTCCTTTTTAAACAATCACATTTTATGCTATACTTCATATTCAATCTACCCATTCTATGCAACAGACTTCCAAGATTATTTCTCTCTGTCTTCCTGCCTACTCAGGCAGTACCTATTTATCTCACTTCAGTATTCATTTACGTTCCTGAAGGAAAAGTTAAACAGACTTAGCAATACCATATTTTTTAATTGACATAATTACAAGTAAATTCTGTTTGTATGCCTGAAACTCCAGTAAAATATTTTAGATCTGTAGGAATGGGCCTTATATTCCGAAGCAGACATTCCTTAAAAAAAGAAAAGAGAACAACTGTACAGCTGACAAAAATAATTGACTTTTAACTGACTAGTTAGAAAGATAAGATTTGCAACTCGTTTTAATCAGAGGTGGTTTAGAGGTGGCTTTACATGTCTGCTGTGCTTGAATGACATTAGTAATGACCTTTGCATGATTAACTCAAAAGCCTAACCTGGAAAGATAGCCAGCTCTACCTTAATTGCCATTATTACGGTATTCACTTTGGCCTTGAAGTCTTTAGTAGGCTGTAAAATAGCATCTATTCCAAATAAGCTCTGTTCTCTGCTACCTATCCATCTCCCTTACACACAGTCACAGATTACAAGGGCAGAAGTAATTGTTGTCATCTCACCTCCTCCTTCAGACTGATCTTTTGGATGTCCTTGGTGGTGAGTGTCCTTTAGCCCTTATCAGGCTGTGTTGGAGCTAATTTCACCCTTCTAGGAAGTCAATGGTGTTGAATCAAAGATTTCAAGTATCCATTCTGCTGTTGGACAGTTATCTGTTTATCTATCTAATTGGAAATATTGTTTCTTATTTTCAAGCCATGAGTAGTTTGGCTGGATATTTTTATGCTTTTGTGAGAAAGAGAAAGGAGCTGTCACTAGGAATGACAAAATAAGTATTTGTAGGCTGATCAGATCACATGGTAATTTTCTTTTAAAGAAGAGTGAGCTAATTAAGCCTCTAAATACGTGGCAGGCTTTCCAAACCTTGAATCATTTTCATAGCCCTGTAGTGAACCCTCTCCATTCTGTCAGCTTACTTTCTGAAAAACCCTATTTTAAGATGAATTTAATCATTTCACTGCAGCTTCAGCTAGAAGGCAAACGTTTCTAGAAATCATAATTCTCTACTGCTCTTTCTGTAGATATGTAAATCTGTGCTGACAGGAGAAGGATAAAGTGACAATACCTGAAATAATCATTTTACTATCCAGCAACCAAACTAATTCCCTTCCAAGGACGTCATATGCAGAACTATTTTCAGCAAATAATTGAAAATACACAGGCTAAGCTTTGACTGCCCATAACCAAAACTGACCTGAAGCTGCGTGGGCCAGAAAATTGCTTCAAAAGCAGTTGTCTTTACTGCAGCAATAGCTTTGCTTTCTAGGCAATTGCCAGCACTTCACTAACACCACCTCAGAATTCACCTACCCAGGGCATTTCAAATGGGCACACAGGTGTTGTGCCCCAGGTCTGGATGGAGGATTGTGCTGCCATGGTCCAGGGAGCTCAGCTCTGATGATGCTGCTGGTCAGTGCTGGAAGAACAGGGTCACAGGGCAGCTGTTATCCAGCAGAATCTGGAAAGGATGGGGCAGCCCACAGGAGCACAAGTGGGGGCTGTCAAACCTCAAAGACATGGTATTCCAAAAGTGGTTCTCTTCTGTGCATTGAACACTTTGCATGCTACTGTACATGCATTCCTCTGTTGCTATTTGTCTATTTTTGCTCATTCTCAGTGCCCCAAACAAGTCATAATTTTTAAAATCTATCAGTGCTCCAGCTGAACTTCTGAACAGCTATAAAGTTGTGATGTGAGGGTTTGAAATCATACACAAAATGGCAGTATCTGAGAAGTCACAGAATCACAGGGTTGGAAGGGACCTTCAAGATCATTGAGTCCAACCCAGCCCTACCTCAACTAGACCATGGCACCGAGTGCCACATCCAGACTTTTTTTAAAAAGTTGTTGTTTCTTTCCATTAAGAAAAAAATAAAAAGGTAAAAATATACTAATTCTCCAGAACAAATTTCACAGCCCAGGGAAAGTGGAGTTCATATGAAAGCCATTCCCAAATGCACCGTGATTGCCATCAACAAACACGCTTTAGATAAATATTTCAATTTCCTTCTGCTCCGTTCTCTGGAAATATTTCCCATTCTGCCTTGGGCACAGACCTCGACACAAGGGGCTGGATGAAGCAGCCCCAATTCATGTCAGAATGTAGCTGTGCAGGGAAAACCCCCACTGCCTTCAGTGAGATACTGGTGCATCTGAGGCATATTAATATGTGCAAGAATTGATGACTAACATGAGCATCTGCTTCAAAAATACCCCAGCTAGAGCTAAGGTATTATTATAGACAGTCTATTGTACTTGCAAAAGACAAGTAAAGAGTTCCTGGTTGAGAACACATGTCAAAAAAATGACATGTTTTCATCACTTCCAGCCATAGTTAAAAGACTCTGAATACATTAACCAGCTGAAGGAAAAATACTTTCAGCTTTTGTATCACGGTGGGAATCCGTAAATGCAAGTTATGATGTAACAGACAATTACTGTGAATTCAACTGTTCATCATTTCTAAAAAGCTAATAATTTATTTTTTTTAAGGTACACAGAGGAAGGTGGTATTTTTCACCAAGTTTATAATGTTCCAAGCTAGGGAAAGGAGTTTAAGGTGGGCAGGACTGACTCAGTAACTGCAGCTGAATAGTTATTTAATACAAAGCTTTAGATCATTAGATATCTCAACTCCAGTACATGTTCCTGCATCACTTTTCAAAATGATCCAAGTCCTTTTGATGAAAATCTGGTCAATAATTCAGCATGCCAACCGGCATGGGATCCTGGGCTTTGCTTGCAATACCTTCTTATCAGTAATGGCTGTTTCTGCTGGTTCCTCACCTAAATCAGACTTCCTTTATGCAGAAGGCTTCAGCCATGCTCCAGAGACCAAATTCCAAGAATACACAGATGGTTGTGCTACCTCTAGGAATGCAGAGCATTGATTCTGAAAGGGATTCCTTGTGCTGGCACCAGCAATCACCTGAGGATTACAGGTCTGAATAAAACTTCCCCCTTGCAATCACATACTGGCCCAGAATGGCCCCTTGGAGTGAGCCCAGGTGGATGGACAGCCAGCTCCTCCTCACTGCCCAGCCCTGGGGCTCTGCAGCTGACCTGGAATCTTCCCTGGATCCTGCCCAACCACACCCTGTGACAGAGTACAAACACCCTGGGACAGAGTACAAACACCCTGTGATGGAGTACATCTATCACTGCCTTTGCACTGCCTGAGGGAAGTGAGCATAGGGTCCAGCCTTTAGGCAAATTAGACTTTCAAAAAAAATTCTGATAGATTTAAGAACTGAGTGTAATAAATAATAGGCCAGTTGTAAACAATAAATTTAAAATAAATAAAATAAAACTAAATTACTTTTTGCTTACTTGGGAGAAGAAAAGCAGGAAAAGGAAAAGATAAGGAAATATGTGGCCATGCAAGGAACAGGTGTGTGCACCCCTCAGGCTTCTGTGAAAGGCACATCCACAGCCATGAGTGTTACTGAAATGCCTCAAAGGAAACAAAAAGGAAACAAAACATCTGGAAACATGAGTATGTATAGCATCTTTATCGAGGAAGAAAAACAGTGATTTTCAGGTCTATATAAAAAGAGAGAAAGTAAACTGAAAGCTTTACACAACCAGGTTTTGCCTATTCCATTTAAATTCTGATGGAAAAAAAGGGGAACCAGATCCCTGAAAATGTTTCTGTACCTGTGCAGATCCTTATCCATCCTATCCATGCTGGTACAATCCTCTGCTGAGCTTTACCTTCCAGCACAAATCTCATTTTTTCTCATGCATTTAGAGCAGCACCAATGTCACTGTGACATACAAACAGAAGAAGAAGAAAAATGTTAATGTAAATATGGGACTATGAAGCAGGAGACCTGGTTATTATTCCCTGCTCCTCTGGTGCCTCTCTGCCCCTCAGGCTCCAGGAAGACTGTGCTCCTTGGTATCTGTGAGATCTTCAGACAATGTCACACTGAAAGAAACTAAAATATAAGCACAGAACCAACATTAAATGCCACTGATCATCTTCAGTATATTTTATCCCTATGTTTAGTTGGATGCTTTTTCCATGCTTGAATTATCATGTGCCTTGTCATGTCCTCCCTCTGCCAGCCTCTTCCCCTCTTCCACTGTATCCCTGCAACACCCCTAAAGAGGAGACAAAATTTAGCATAGAATCTGTAATGGCCAAATTAATTGGCATTTCCAGGCTGCCTCAGCTGTCAGTGCCTGTGATGGCAGGGGATGTTTTGCCAGCACCACTTTCATGAAAAGAGATATATATACATATATATAGCCAAGAACAGTGTGGGAGCTGCTTCCCAAAAAATGCTGAAAATCACTAGTGACATAAGAGTTATTAGAACATATCATTTATACCCTGTCAAATAAAAGAAATAATGAAAATAAAAGAAAAGGTGCTTTCCTGGAAAGTAAATGTTATAAAGCTGTTTAATTAATATGAAGGCTTAGTGGGTGCCTTTAAGCACCTCTTTAGGTTAATTTTAGTCTCAGCAGGGGTGGGGATAAATAGGAAGTAATTTTACCTTGTTCCAGATATAGCATCATTTTATTAAATCAGAAGGGACTAGGCTTTCCCAGTCATTGCATTTATTTGACTGCACTGTGAGGTAACAAATTCTCTCTCTGTTTTAAGCATTACAGGAGCATTAAGACCATTATGTAAAACGAAACAAAACAAAAAACAAAACCCCAAGAACTGACCAATAAATAATAAATTAGGCCTGTACTGCCTGCTTCCACATTACACACTAAGAAATGTGAGAATTTGAGGCCAAACTTGAATCTGAAGGGTGCTGACCATCTCTGGAGTAGAATTATATTTCTGACCACTCTTCTGCCCTTAGCCAAAGCAAGATCAGCTCATTTTTATTTAAGTCCACAGCATGCACAAAAGGACACCAGAAAAAGCAGTGATTCATTCAGACATGGTGTTTCCACAGAAGAGCTCTCTCAGAGCTGCTTGTCTCCAAATACAATTTATATATGGAACACAGAGACACATCTCTGGTAATGCTTCCACTGTTATGTTCCCAGCCTTTCCTAAGCAAGCAAACTTGACATATTCCTGTTATTTCACAGATAAAACCATATATTTTAATAAATCCCACAGACTTTTCTTTTTCGAGCATTTCTTAAATATGCAGCAACTGAGAGCCCCCTTTGTGGTCTCCCAGATTGCCTTTCCAGCAAGGAGAATTTCTATTTCATATTTTAAATGAATTTGCATCAGTAAATGAAACAAGTAAATAAACACTTTTGTAAAGTTCAGCCACTGATTTTGACAGAAGTGAACTACTGCAGCTAAAGTGCAGAGTAAATCAGGTGGTACAACCCACCTGGCCTCACCTTACACACAGGCTGATAAACAGATTTACAGGGCTTCAAATTTACACATTCATTTTCTGATACTTAGAAGTTTAAATATTTAAATCTGGATTTACTTGTTATCCTAAGAAGCCTCCTGCAGGTTTACAGGCCTAAATTCTTCAGATCTGCCTAATTCCAATCTGTCTTTTCCTGACACATTGGAGCAGGTTTTAGCTAACACATTTGTTTCTGAGCTGTTGCAGCACATTCAGGGTGTTCTAAAATCAAGTGTGTGGCTCCTCCTAGGCAATGCTAAGGAATCTTTGGGATCCAAACCTCAGTTGCCCCAAGGTTTTTTGATATGCAAGTTAAAACATTGAGAAATATGTCCAGCACTACCTAGGACTGTGGTTCTTGGCCTGTTCCCATTCCAAGAACCACAAGGAAGTGAAAAGGAGAAGTAAATAACAAACAAATAAACAAACAACAATAACAAAACACAACAAACCTCCCTTTTAACCTTTTAAAAAGTTGTTTTTTTTTATCTCCAGCATCTCAAAACTGGGATTCAACAGTGTAACAAAGCATCTCAATACCTCAGGAAGAATAAATACTGTATGAGATCATCTTAATAACACACTCAGTGTAAGAGACAATGAAGTGATAAGAATTTTAGGAATTTGTTTATAACAACCAAAATAAAAAGAGGACAGAGATAAGAGCACAACCTAATACACATTATTAGCATCATCTGCAGTCCATGCCAGGCTTAGTTCCACTAAATGCTTTTGCTGCTCACTTACTATCAGCCACTTTTGTGGTATTGCTTGTGTCCCTTTCTCCACTGTAGTGTGAGAGTTTAATATAGAAGATAATATCAGTGTTCAAAGCCCTGCTACTCTGGCTCTGAGGGTGTACCTGTGATAGGATGCTGCTTTCCAGGTCTGAAGGAAGACCCTTTGTCAGCACATTCCCAGAATATCAGCAGATCACTGTGATAAAGCAGCCCCTGCTTACACTCACACACCTCTTGTGTGACCCAAGGAATTCCTGCCTCATTCCAACTCTTTGGACCTTGCACTGGTTTTCATTTTGATGCTGTACTCGTTTGTTCATAAACTGCATTGTGTCTCATGACAGGACAACATTTGGGGGAAAAGAGGGAGAGGCTAATTCCACCTTAAAGAGCCTTAAAAGTATCTCTATACACTATGAAATCTAATTTTTTATCCTGAAAGAATGGCTGCCTGCAAGCCCGGCCAAGCAATGCAGCAGTCAAAGATGCTGTTGTCAAGCCTTCCCTTCAGAGCAGCTTCTTTCTTTCAAAGCTTGAGCACCATTAAAAGAAACACTGAATTTACAGCTGAACATGTGTCAGTCAGGTGTTTCTCTTCTTAGACTTAAATATATTTTGATCACGTATCACCACAGTGCTGGTTACCAGCAGGGTTACTGGGATAGCTTATTTGTATTGGAGGGAAATGGCAGCTGAGGAAATGAAGATATGATGCAGGAAGCTATAAATTACTTTAGCATAATTTTAAAATCCTTGCGTTGGCAGTTATTTAAAAACAATTTATTTTTTTCCCCCTTCTTTCCTCCTTTATTCCACAAGACAGCAGACAGTTTGTGACAGAGCCTGAACTCTGTAAACACCACATTAGCAACATTCAGGGCCTGCCTCCCCCAGCACAAAGCTTTGATTTGGACTGCTCCATGAGACCCAAAGCTTCCAGAGGGTGAGGACTGAGCAGGGCTGCTGAGCCTCAGCCCAGGCTGCCAGCACCTGCAGGAGAAAGGTCCCAACATCCCCAAGGTCCATCCAGCACCAGCCAGTCTGAGTCTGCTGGGGCAGCTTCCTCCTGCCACTGACGTTACAAATCCATCTGCAAAGCCAAAGTCTTCTAATCATTAAAAAATATCTCATTTCCACCCAGAGTGTACCTGGGGCAAGTGGCTGCATATCAGCACTCGAGCCAGTGTTGGGATCTGTTCTGTCTCCAGTGCTTTCTGACATTCCCTGGCATTTACTCCTCTTCCCCACAGTTCCTTCATGGCTATCAATATTAACATTCCTCTGACTTGACTTCACTAAAATGGGCACTCCAAGCTCTCAGGTTTTGATTTTCTGGGCCCAGGGTTTGTAAGCTGAAGACATATATCTATGCCTAGAATTTTTTGAGGTGGAATCAATCCCAGTTTTTCAATGTAAAACCTTGCAGGCCAATTTACTGAAGTGTAACTGTCTGCTGGATGTCTCCTTGAGCACTCAAGCTCAATAGAATCAAAGAAAAGCAACAATCTCCCCTCGACAAAAGAAATTAATGTTAAGGAAATATTCTTAACAATTTCTTGAAACAAATCCTTTAAAATTAGCTTTAACACCAAGGGGAACCCAAAAGCATAGGGAGTTCCTTTAAAAATATTAATGGGAGAAAATACAGAATTTTAATGAATATATGCTAAATATCTTATGACTTGAAGCACTTAAGATGCAATTGATCTCACCACAGTGGTGACAAGTTAGGGAGCAGTGAGAACAGAGACTTATCATCAGATAAAAAGCTCAAAACAGAATTACATTCTTTGCTTGTCACCAAAGCACTAATACTGAGAGGGTGTGGGAAGGCAATTTACATACAAAATTGGAGCCACATAGCTAATGTACTCTGATTTTTCACTTGAACTACATTTCACTGACAGAAGGGTCTTTTTCTGTAGTCCATTTAGGAAAAATGGGTGATTGTGTTCCTCATGCACTATCCCATTTTCTATAGAGAATTATTTTGTGTTCTGCTGAAAATTGTAAGGTAATCTAATGAAAACTGGCCATCCCCTGTCTTCTCATCATTTCAAAGCCCCTAAAAATACTATTTACAAAGTATGCAACTGGAAAGCTACACTGAATAATGTATAAAGAACACATTTCTTTGAATTTCATAGCCTTTTGATGGCAAAAACTTGACAGACTGAAGGATGTTATTCTGTCATGTAGCAAGCTAGATGAAGAGATGTGTAAAGTTTTCTTTCTTCCAAGCACATCCATCTTCTGGGAGTAGATACCTGGAAGTGCATTTATGCTACTTTTTTGTTGGTTTGGTGGGGGTTTGATGGGTTTTTTTGTGGGTTTGTTTATGTGGATTATTTTTGGGGGTAATGGTTGTTTGCTCTTTTTGTTGTTTTTTTTAAATATATACATTTGGTAGTCAATTCTGAAATCTTTTTCTGAATGTTAAGCTGTTGTCCTGGTTTAGGGTGAATCACCCCTTCTCTATCACATCTTGGTGACTCATGACTGACAGCACAACTGAGTGATCTTCCAGATCCCAAGGAACTCTTCTGACTTCCCCTTGTGGACTGTGATGCTCCATGGCAACAACTCACCTGCACCTCCTGGGTCCTGGTTCCTACAGCAAAGGGATTTTCCTGGGCTGAGGGCAAGGCCATGGCCAGGAACAGGCTGGAAATCTCCTGTCACTGAGAGAAACAGGCAGCCAGCAGGCACACAAAGGGACATGGAGTGTTTGTCCCAGCTCAACACCTGCACTGGGAGAACAACTTCACTTTCTCACGGATCGATTTTCCTCCTCGCCCGTTCCTTCACAGCCACGAGGAGGAAAATCTCTTCAGCATGAGCATTTATTGCTGCACACTTCATTCCACAGTTCCAGCAAATTCCTCAACAGCTCTCTGTTAACAGGCATGCTATTACCTGTGCTTTATTCCCACTGTAAGAATTAGTCACCGTACACCATCTGTTTTCCCCTTCAGTCAGCAGCCAGTGCATAGCACTGTGCACAGAGCATCAGGCCATTCTTTCAAGGTGCAGATATATTTTTAGTGATCTTTTTCGCTTTTCTGAGAAATCAGAAAAGCAGATTTCTCCCTCTTCAAGGATGATTGTTATGTTGTGCTTTTTCTGAGAGAGCAGAATTATTAATTTAACCCCTGCAGAAATCTCAGTTACAAAATGCACATTGCATATGAGATATTTAATGTGCACAGCTGGTGTGACCATTTAAAAAAATTAGGAAGAAAATAGCTTCTTGGTTTTCAATTTCTTCCCCAAAAGAATTTTAAAAAGGCACATTTTGTTCTGCTCTAATTAGTATGTGTGCCAGTGCATGACTTCCAAAGCAGGCAGATGCTTTGAATGAAGTGTAATGTAGATTTTCATTAATCTTCTTTGGCACAAGACTTTTCTTCTGCTATGTGTATGCAGGAAGCAATGACTAGAAAAGATGAGCAATCACAGGCATTTCTAACCAACTTAAGCTGGCTTTTATAAAGGGCAAGACAGGGTCATAAAAGAATATGGTTACCTCAGTGTCTGACATCTCTCGGTTTCTGGTTTTTCATAATAATGAAGGGTTGGGAGTAATTCCTTTTTAATACAAAATATCAAATTCAGATATGGGGACTCTAAAGAAATTAAATATCAATGCACTGACAAATGCATGCATTTCAATCAGTCCTGGGACCAACACAGGAGAAAACCACAGATATGTTTTCCTGACAGCAAGCAGAGAATTCAAAAAATTGCATTTCCTGAAACCACTTTTCTATTTAAAAAGGAATAAGGAGAGTTTTTCCATCTTTCTGGAAATAAAGCCTATTATAAAGTGAACAGTTTTAGAGTAAAGCTGGAATTACTTTCATCTTTTCCCACCTCAGTTTAGGGATATTCTAGATTGCTTTAGATATGGCTAAAGCAGAAAAAAGCTTGAAGTAGACTGTGCATGTTTCCACTTATTAAGCAGCAGAGTTATTCTTCCAAAGACAAAGATCCCATGTTTGGAGAAAATCCATGTGCCACGATGAGAACTGATGGTGCTTCAGGCTCATTTGCCAGCAGCAAAATCCACTCTTGTCAGGGGAAGATTGACACAAGAGTGAAAGTCAGACATAAACAGCTCTGAATTCAGAGGTACTCGCTTAATTTTGAGCACATCCTGGGGGCATGAGTTTTCCACTCCTGTGTTCTCCCATTGAGCATAATTAATTTTTTCTTTTTAAATCTGCTATTATTACCTTTTGCTTTTCTGCAGTCTCTTCCATGTCTTCCCTTTCTCTTCCAAGAGCTGGTCACTGATGCCCTCTGCACTTCTTGTCCTCACTCACGAGCTTTGCATCTTGCACTTCCCTACTTGTAAGAAGAGACTTAACAGATTGCTGATCTATGCATGAGATTTGGGGATGAACTCCTGAATTGGAATAATGGGACTGGGAGGTTCATGCTCCCTCAGAGATGTTGACTTGGACAAATGCTGCTACTCAGCTGTTTGATTTCCACTTTGAGAACAGTCTTCCTCACAATCATCAGGTCAAAAATGTAGCTGAAAGCCTCAGCTTTTTCTCCAACAAGAAACAGGCCCCTAAGCACACTCTGCTGGATAGTTCTAGGCTAAAGATAGCATGTTTGACAGCTATGCACAAGAGAAATTAAATTAAAGAAAAAAAAAATGTTCCTATAATAACAAAATCATTAATTACACAAATGGATTTCTATTTACAGTGCAAGTGAAATGATGACTTAAGAAGATTACAGAGCAACGTGCAACACAGAACATTGCTTTCAGGAAGAGCACAAGCCAAAAAAAAAGAATGAAAATTATATGCAATAATTTGATATAATACACAGGGGATGCAAAAGCAAGTTCTAAAAATGGAAGGAAATGTAGCTCTTTCTGACCTCTGTAGAAACAGAAAAAACCATGAAGCAATGGCACAGGAGCATTAACATTTCCTGACAAAACATTAAAATAACAAAAAGAGTGAAATTTGGATTTAAGCTACTTTAAGTACTATGTTCTATAAAAGCCACACAGAATAAAATAACACTTTTTCCTTAAAACAACAAGAGGCTTAACTGGTGAATATTTATAGGAAAAAAAAAAGGAAAGGTACTCTGTTTGGGAAAGGTACCTGCTTTATGTTGCAGTTTATGATGGTAGAACTGGGCAAAACGTTAGGTTTCCCAGAAGCAGCAGGATTCCGAGATTTTATAATCTACATTTCATTTTCTCTTTGCAGAGTAGTCAGCTTTTCTTTCTTTTTCTTTATTATGAGTTAATAGGTACACCCGTGTCACTGAAGAAACAAGATGAGGGATGGGCAGGCTGATAAAGGGAAGAGGACTGGCATGCTGTCTGGCCTCAGATCTCCTCTCTTTCTCTGCCTATTGGTATAAACTCTTAAATAGAAGACACCTCTTTACCTCTCCCCACTGGCAACGCTACTCCAGGAGCTGAAGCATCACTTAGTGCCCAGAATTTATAAACACACTGCAAGCTGCCTTTGTGTTCACTCCACTGTCTTGTCAACAGTTCCTGTGGCACACACTGAAGTTGGGCATGATTATCAAATAAAGGATTGAAATTCTAAAAAACAAAAAGAAAAAAAGAAGCACTCAGAAGTTAAGGTCCAACTAGAGTTTCTCTGGTTCATTCAAACATTAGGAATTATTGCATTGTACCTTGGTTTGCAGTGCTCTTTTGTCCCAGCTACTGTGAAGCTGGCCTTGTTGGCATCTGGACACCCTGGCAGAGCCAAGGACTATTTTGATCTCTTGCCTTAAATATTTTCTTTCAGGGCATCCAGGGTTTTGTGTATAATTTTTCATTATGAAACATTGTGTTAATCCATTAGTGGTTCTTTTCATCGTATGTATCTGTATCTACTTGTTTATCTACTTGTGTAAAGCAATGATAAATCTGTCCATTTCATCAGTTAACATTAAGTGTAGATACTAAAATCAGCATAAAACCACCAGATTCAACCTAAATAAATTGACTGCTCAAACTCAGACAACATATTTAATATCTGAAGAGAAAAAAAAGGATTTTGCAGGAACAGTTCACAACTGCAGGTACCTTCTCTGATATCAGTCTCTACTGAAAAACTACTTTAGGTGACACCCATTTCATAACTTAGGCATTAAAACCCCCTGTTAATGACAGGAGATGCATGAATATCTACTTTAGCTTTAATCTTATTTATAAAAGCTGTTGATTCTGGAACAGAACACTCTGAGACTGGGTTTCCCTTATTATGGATCTTACCACACTGAAATGATGTAACAAACTAATTAAAGCAACAACACAATTTGTTTTTTCTAAAGGTTTGAGCCTCCTATACTGTAATATCTCATAAATAATTACAATAATGAAAGGACATGCATTACTGTGTATTTAAGTGGACATGATTATAAAGGAAAAATGTTGCTTCTACAGCTGACACTATAACAGTGGAGTGGCTCAGATAAATGATATTTTTTTAGCAAAAAACCCACCAAACCCTCCCTACAAATAACCTTTGTTTCATAAAGAAAGTATTATATACAACCTTACAGGCAGGGGAGAGATTCATATGAGATAAAAGCTCCAAGGCAGATAAGTCAAGAGAGGAGCAGGGGGATGGGCAGGAAGCGACACCGCCAGGCTGACAGCTCACTTCTTGCAGGAGTATTTTGAATTGTTTCAGTTGTCATTACCTTAAGGAAGCTTTCACTTTGATAGCATAAATATTAAATATTTTTAAAGATGAAAGTTCCAAAGAAACTGTGTGGAATTATTTTTATTTTTTTTTCCTTCCATATAAAAGCAGTAGTCAGTAACAAGACTGCTCACAAAGAGAGAAATAAACCTGCACAATGTGACCTTAGAAATGATCAGCTGTGGATTTCATTAATGTAACTCCAAGCTGAGCTCTAAGAATTTTAGCTCTCACCCTTTGTAATGTCAAATATTTTGGCTATGAGGCCTCCTTAGAGTGCTCTGTATATAAATACCTTTAAAGTGCCAAGAAAAAGAGCCAGCCATAACTAAGCAAACAACCAAGAATAAACCAAACCACAATAAGAACAAGAAAAAGCCTTCACATGCCATGTGTTCAGTTATCTGGATTTAAAACTCCATTAGGGAAAAATCTTTTAAAGACTCAACATAAGTTTCATTTTTAAAGTGATACTTAGGCTATGCAATAACATTCAGGGCAGAAAATGGTGCCCAATTAAAGGGTGAAAGAGAGTAAATAAATATTCTCTGAAGAGTGCAGTATTTCAGTATCCCAGGGCTTTTTGCAAACAAGTGGGAGATTAAGCACCAATATTCTATTTAAATATTGTTTTCCACCCAGAAGATGATAAAAGACTTTAAAGTATTTCTTAGACTCCCAAACTGAAGCTGGGGGAGAACATAAAATAAACAGTAGATAAAATTGCTCTCCTGAGAAGAAGAAAGGTGTGACTCATTTGCTGAGCCCAGATGTTCCTGAGCAGAAGGATCCTTCCCTGCACACCTTGTGCAAGCTCAGCTCCTTTCTGCTGGGCTAAGATGGCACAGTTCAGCTCTGACAGGAGACAGCTCCTGAGAAGGGCTCTCCTGGTGAAAAACAAATCAGAGTGTGGGAAGCAGAGGACAACAAAACAAATGAAGCCACCAGCATCACAGCTGGGCTCAGGGGTGCATGAGGAAGCAGCGTGGAAGAGACTCCTTATCCTGTGGTGGGGGGAAAAAAAGCCCAGCAAGAACGTGGGATGGTCTAAAACACAACCTTAGTGGGGTCAGCTCCTACAGCTCAATCTGCCTTCCCCAGCAAAGCCTGAGCACTGCTTATCTGCTGATCCTGCTGCCCTGGGTGGTGGAGGAGGCTCTGTCTGGGGCCAGATTCAACCCAGCACGACGAGGAGTCCCCAGAAACACATCAGGGCCAGGGGAGACAGGAGCTGGAGGTCGGTGCTGGCATCAGAACACAGGAGGTTGTAAGGTTTTTCTCCCCTTCCTGAGTGCTGCTCTCCTGAGGAACAGCCAAGGCTACTTCGTGCCTGCCAGAAGAAAGGTCCTGGTTTGAGGACAGCAAGAGGTCTGAGAAAAGCCTCCCACCAGAAATCTGAGATTGGAGACATGGAGGAGCAGTAAGAAATCTCACACATCCCATGTGTGGGTAGCCTTGTTTCTGCAGTCAGATCAACCAGTAGAAACCCACTGATTTCAGTAAAATCATGATTTTGCAAACACTGAGAATGAATAGGAACGTGTACTGTAAAAATAAAAATAAAAAAAATGCAAACTGACAATTTTTATTACTCAGAGGCAGTAAAGGTACATTTCGAGCATAAGAAAAGACAATTTATCAAAGCCCCAACCCCAGTTGGAGAATTCATGACTTCTAGAATACAAACAGTAAAATCCTTAATGAGACAAGTACCTCAAGTACAAGAACTGCTGCTTCAGAAATACCCTGAGCAGCCACACTTACCCAATTAGTGATCTGGCAGGAAAGTGAGCACATTCCCCCATTCAGCTCTACAGAAGAAAAATAAATATTTAATGTATGTAAACTCAGTCACTGACTGATCATTAAACATTACCCTAAAGAAACAGGAATATCTTATATATTCACACACATTTTTTTTTCAGCTTTTCTCCACATCTCTGTGAAGATTAAAGAACTTTTGTAGGATTTAAATTAAGAGCTCCAAGTTTTCATGAAATAGCTTTGCGTGGTTATTGTCTACACTAGAGTACTGCAAATAATTATACCTAAAATATAATTTATGAGTGAGTAAAAAAAATTTGCCTGTGATGCTGAAAACCCCTACATTTCCTGCAGGGTTTTCTGAGGAGCTGGGAAAAATATTCTTCTCTATTTCTAAAGTGCAGCTTTGCTTTTCAGAGGAGAAGGAGCATTTCATTTGCAATGTCTCTGCCCTGAGGAAGGAGGCACCATGGCAGGGTGGGTCAGGAGGGAGAGGAGCCAGGTGACCCAGGGGTGATGGGCAGCTCTGCCCATCCCAGCCAGCAGAGCAGTGACCAGCCCAGAGGGGCTGGAGGAGCTGCCCCTTCCCCACAGGCTGTCAGCTGGCAAGCTGTGCCCAGCCACTGTACATCTCATTAAATGTTCCCACAGCTTCTCAGAACTGCTGATCTGCGTGTCAGCTCTGCTCCTCAGGAAAGGAGAGGCTGCATCATTAGTGGTTTTCTGCTACAGAAAGGAAAAAAAGACTGTAACGCCCCTTCAGCACAGACATGACTCAAAGTGCTGAAGTTTTCAGGACACCAGCTTTTCACCTCAAGAATAAAACAGGTATTCGCAGTGAAACAGTAAGAAACATAAAGAAATGGCAGCAGGAGGTCAGCATATACTCCTGAGGTGGCTCCTAGAACAACCAGGTACTTTCCCTGTACCTCACCACCTCTGGTCCTCTGCAGGACCAGACTGCCATGAACATTCTCTGCCTGCAGGTCCTGTCACACCAAAGCCCAAAACCCAACAATTTAATGCAGACAAAATTAAAATAGAGCTTGATCTTTTATTAATATTTTTGAATGGATATTATCTTCAACTACCATTAAGTGTCAAAAAGAAGTCCCTTTCCTATATCAGGGTGTCCACATTAAGGGAGACACCATCTACTCCCACACAGCTCTGTGAGCCAGGGCAGCCAGCACATCCCAGCAGCATCACTGCTCTTCACGCTGCAGCTACAACACCTTCCTCACAGCCCCAGGAGAGTTTGCTACTTAAGGCTCTTTTTGTTTCATGCATAACATCCAGAGCACGATGAGCTTTTGATTAATCATATGATGATTAATTACTGGCACTCTTTCTGGTTTGGATTCAGCATAGCAATCAGCTCCTCCCAGCAGCATATTCCGAGCTCTGAGGCTGGGGGATTACCTGCACTGGCTGCACATGTACCACATTCCTATGTACATTCCTCGTGTGTTTGGATTCTGTTCCTGGAGCACTTGCATGGAAGAGACAAAAGTCATCCCATTAATGCATCAGCACTCTGCAGGCAGCACCACACAAGGGATACTTTTAACATGTATTAAAATGTAGCTGTAACTTTTCACCAATGTTAAAGAGGCTGATCCAACAACATTTGTTATAAATAATAAATATATGTGGCCAGACAATGTATTTTGAAAGCAAAATTTTCTTATATATACAAACACCTATTTTAGATCAAATATATCATTGAGCAGAGGCACATATGGGTGAAGACAAAAATCAAATTATGTCCAACTTAGACGTGCAATATGTGGGATGTACTGTCTGTACCTGCAGCTCAGCTACAGAAAAATTCCCATCAGGCCCATAGGTGCACAGGCAGAGGATAACAGGCCCATCCTTCCAAGGAGCACTGAAGTGACAGCTCCAGGAAGGACAGATGTTTGTCCCTACATAAGCAGTGTCAGGTCAGACCCAGGACCATCAAATACAAAATGACCTTTTACCTCTTTTAGTAAGTAACCAAAAGAGAGAACCAGCACGGGGAAAACAGGGAGTGATGAAAGTTCTGCCCCAATCTCCAGCAGCTCATGGCTCAGACCAGCTCAGCCAGAGAAGGTGTAACAGTATTCAGGTAAAGAACCTGCAATTGTAACTTTGCCTTTTATGGGTTTCTGACAGTTGCTTAAATCCCAAATGTTCTTTCTAATTAGCATGCATTTAAATATGCATGAATCCATCTACACTCTTGCCTTGTTTGGGGCCTTGGGGGTGGCAGAGTGCAGGGTGTCTTCTCCCATTAACTTCTAGTAGGGATGATTTTTGTGAATTATCTGTTAGAAGCAGCTCTTTTTTTTTTAGTGCTGAAAAGCATAACCCAAAATGGAGGTTAACTACAAACCTGTGAAATCTACTGTCTGATTGACATTTGAAGAAAACCACTGTTTTTTCCTTCATTCATGCTATTTTCCTGGTTTAGGACTGCAGAGCTGGTGACCCTGCATCACCACAAAGCTTTAAATTTCTATTTTATTTGTAGGTAAAGCATCTCTGAGTCTTACACAGTGGCACTTTCCCAATCTATCTCTGCCTGCTCACTCAGTGCCATTTCCCCAAGATCTGATACAGTATTTGAGCGGAGACACTGCCAGAGTAATTTTAGAAGTTTCCCTGGTAACCACTGCTGCCATCTCTAACTCAAAATTTAAGAGAACAGCTCTCTGTAACACCCTTACATGGCAAAGTGCCTCGCACCAGTTCAGCTCAGGAACCTCACAGACAACAATGCTGCTCACAGAGTTAAGGTATGTGCCCACAGACATTCCTTTCACTTAAAGAAAGCTGCCCTCACCTTCCCTGGGCTGCAGAGAGGGAAGAGGCACAGATGAAACTCTCAGGAAGTGATTCAAAGAAGGGAAAGTGAGACTGAGAAGAGGTGGATGCTGGAGAGAGAGCTGGTAAGAGACACAAGGGAAGGGAGGAGCTTAGAAGCAACAGCATTTACTCAATACAGAACACTCAATACAGAAATGTATTGAGCTGGCAAGAGAACTGAAAACAAATTATTTTACAGAAATGAAGAAAACAGTGAAAAAAGGGGAAATAGTATTTCTTTAATCAGTCCTTCAGTATATTTTCTGGAGGATGCTCATCTTCCTCCCCAGGTCTGGGAGGGAGGTAGAAGGAAAAGGGGGTGGCTGTGAGATGGTATTGAGGGCCCCTGTGTGCCTCAGTGATTTATCTCTGGGCATGGATGCTCTCCCTTCAGTGCATCTTACAGACAGCCAGGCCACCTCCCTACCTGGAGAATTATTTTACAAGTAATACCTTTAATGAAATGCACTCCCATGTCTGTCTAGACCCTGTAGTCCCTTTCTGTGACCCTGCTGCTGGGAGCTTTCCCCACTCCTGTTCATCCCAAAGGCTCATCCTGTTCCTGTGCCCCTGCCTACTACTCAGGGCCTGTGAGTCCTCTGGGTCTGAGCTTATCCATCATCTAATGCTTTGGAATTCTGGTCCTCAGAGGGCTCTTAGTGTTACATGATCATAGGTCAGTGTGAGACAAAGAGAAGAATGAATACTGAGAGACAAGAATAAAGAACCAGGGAAAAAAATCACTTTGAATAGAGAATATTGCCTTGTCTTCATTCTCCCATTTTCCCAGGTACATGAGTGCATATTGGAAGACATCTCTAGGAATATATTTTCTTCCTCACACATATTATTACTTTTGTTTTACCTCCTCAGGGACTGGAGTGCTGTGATTCAGCACACTGTGTCAAAAGGAGATTTCTTGGGCACCACTCAGCATTCTGGGCCCCATCTTTCCTCCCATCCTTCATCTCCCAAGTTTCAGTTTCTCTGACATGGACTCTCTCCCTCTATTTGTCTATTGCTTATCACAAATGAAGTCCAGTTTCCTGTTTCAGAGAAAGAAAAGGCAGTAAATAATACAGCTAAGGGCAGGATAATTTAAGAAAATGCTGGAGAATCCCTGTTGATTAACCTGCATTGTACAGGAAAACCTAGGGAGTGTGGTGCTCATTAAGGTGTAAGGAAAAATAGACAATACAAAGGGATAGAGGAAAGGAGAAATCCAGCTGTTTGGGTCCTTACCACAGCAAAAACAACAAAAAAAATCCCTCAAAAACAGAGTCAAACTACAGTGCCAATCAAGGACAGAAAAAAAGGAACAAAGAAAAAAATAAAGAATGTGTATAGAAACAGTAGAGTGGGGTGAAGTAGAGACCAGAGAGCTCTAACCCATTATAAAAAGAAAATGCTGAGGTAGGGAACTAACACTGCCACTACAAAGGTCACCAGGAAACTGCTGGGGGAGGGAGGGAGGAGTGAGGGGGGATCCCTGGGACAGAATTCACCCTGAAAGGGTCAAAGATAGTTACTGCCAAAGCAGGTTAGCTATAATTAGTGCATGGGAACAGACAGTAAAAGGATTGTGATGCTAATGTCTGGGGTTTTCAAAAATACTCACAAAGCTTTTTGTTCTCCACCTCTCGAAGCCCCTCTTTGTCTTTGCATCCCAGGTTATTGATGGTTTCAACTACAATTCCGAATGCAGAAGGATCACAGAACTGATTATCTCTTGCTGCTGTGGCTGAGTTCACCAGTCCTTCAGAGTGAGAAGGAGGCAATGTCTTCACGGATGAACATTTCACCTCTAAAATTTCTGAGCCGTGTACCACAGCCCCAAGCTTTCAGCATTCTCTCAGAATCCTTTAACATGTTTTTTCTTAGATGACTAGATGTGAAAATGTGCTTTCCACTCTTATTATTACATTAGTGTGCCTTCTTTCCCTCCACTCCTTTATTTTCTAACTGCTTTAACATGTTTGAGAACAAGTAGTGCATGAGAGTGCAACTCACACTTTAAGAGACATCCATAAATTTAGACTTGAATTACACTGCTGGTGCCATGCTGTGCAGCTGCTGGGGGGAAACTAGGCCAGTATAGAGTAGTTACTGACAGGAGAGATTTTCCTGTAATGGTACTGTTAGGTACAATTCAAGGGTCAGCATCTCCACTTTCCAAGTGTCTGTGAAGAGGCACAAACCCCCATGAGTCTAGCTGCATTCCAATATTGCATAAAATGAAAACCAAACAATTTGACTCCCAGAAAATCTAGACTCATCACCTGATCTTCATGGGATACACCCCCTTGGCTGAAAAACCACAAACACGTTCACAAGCATATGAAAAATCCAAGTTTTGCTTTCTGCAGTTCCTACACTATTGGACATCTCTCTCCTTCCTCTGGCACTGACCTAAAACCAAACACAACCTTCCAACAGCATCTGACTAAGGGAGCCACAGGTTAGGACCTGAACTGAAAGAGCCCTAAGCTAGACTTGACCTTTTAACTCTGCCTGCAGGTATCATCTGCAGAGTCTAAATCAAGTCTTCCTAACAGAAGACACAATCCTGCAACCTTGGCAGTGAATCTAGAAGAAATTTTGGCTTTTCCCCCAAGATAATGGGAAAACTTGCTCCAGGCCTTAAATCTCTTTCTGTGGTAGGGAGAAGGAAGGAGAAGGTCCTCAAGGTCCTCAGATCAGACCCCACCAGGAACCATCCATGAGGATGGTAAGGAACAAATTTCTAATCATGCAGTTTCTGGTCCATTTTCTGGTAAGTGGAATCTGCAGCTGCTGATGGAACAGCTCTGATGTTTACCCCTCATCACCAGCACATTTCTATAATTTCTTAACATTTCCTTACTGAGTCTGATGCTGCAGGGCATCACAACTCCTACAGCTCTTCAACATTTCACAAAATACAGGTGATTGCAAGGTTTTGGATGAGCTGCTCTGTCAGGGTAGTGAGGGCAGCACAAGCAAGGGCTGGGTGATAGTTTGTCCCTGTTTTCTCTTCAGAGCTGGGAATTGCTCTGGGTGGGTGTCTTCCCACCCTGGGAACCTTCCCCCCCCAAAATCTGCCTACAGCCTCTGCTAAGGCAGCCCAGGCTGCAGTGGTGCTACAGCAGAGCTGTTTCATGCAGGTACAAGATAGGTTATTTTAAATAACACAGTCCTTCACTATCCTTCCGTGCTGCTCAGCAAAATTTACCACCTGCTAATCACGAGCTGATTATAAGGTTTTCCTTAGTCTGCTGGAAAAGCCAGCAGTGTAAGTGGGCCATTTCTCAGTGCTCATTAGGCACTCCCAGAGCCCAGCATCACACAGGACACACAGGCAGGGTTGCAGGTGCTGAGTTTGCTGCCAGCCACTCCAGGACTCGCTGCATTCTGCAGCTGCAGAGCTGAGGGCACCTCACCCCAGCTCCTCACCCCAGCTGCTCCCAGGTGTCCCCAGCCCTGGCCTGACCCACAGCTCACCTGCCCAAGGAGAGAAGAGGCTGTGCAGGCACCTGTAGGATCATACTGACATACTAAATGAGCCAGCCAAACCCTCTGGAACAAAAGGATGAGGTCATCTTTGTGAATAAAAAAGTTGATGTTGCAAGAAGAAAGAAGCAGCAAAAAAGTTGCTCACAGACAAAGGGGTGTCTGTTAACCAAGTAAAATGAGGCTCACAGCATCTACCAATTAGATTAAGAAAAGAGATGCGTGCTTGCCTCCTGGATAAAACAGAACTACCAATCATGAAATGCACGGACAAAGCGGAACAACCAATCAATGTGTGACTGTGTAGACCAAGATAAAAAGTAAATATAAACAATGTTTAGAAACACAATAAACAGCTTTTACTTAATTCATATGGAGTTGTACCGAGTCCTTTGGCTTCTCCCCTCAGGCACGTGGGGATGGAGCAGAGAGGGAAGGCACAGCTCCATCACACCCACACTCTGCACAGCAAACGTGACACAAAGCTCAGCTTTGCTGGCCCAAGAGCTGCTCCTTCTCGTGCATCCACCAGCAGATACACCACATCGAGCCCACAGGCATAAATCCATTTGTGTTACGGTGCTCCTAAAGCCCAAAATGGAAGAGGGGCTGTTTTTGCCCACACTGGGAAGGTATTTTTGCCATAAACCACTTCAGAGCAAAGCAGCAGGTAAAGGAAGGACAAAGACAGCAGTCGGGAGAGGTTAAGGTCAGTGGGATGGTACACAGGACCCTGCACTGCTCACCAACCTCCTCCTAACTCATTCTTTTCCCAGAGACAATCTGTCAGTGCTTTACCCCTTGACTGAGGTGGAACCCTTAATTAACATTTGCAAATTATTTTCATAACCCCAGGTAAGAGGTGCAATACAAATATGAGGCATTAATAAAAGAACAGCCCTTACGCCTGAACTCCTTTAGTAGTGCAGAGTAAAAGGAATTACTTAGAGAATAAAGAAAATAGTAAAACCCAGACTTTGAAATGTCATCTGCATTTTTGACCTCAGAAATATAAAAGTATATTTAGCTGGGACATTTAAAGAATGCCAGAGCCTTCCACGTTAGCTTTACCCAAAACAGGACAGAGGTCATTGTTCACTGCATCAGAAGATGACTTGTTAAAAGTGCAAAACCCTTCTCAGGAAGCACTGTGCTTTGAACATAACATCCTGGATTGCATTTTAAAACTGCCAGTTAAACAGGATTGCAGATAACAGGTTCTGGCAACCAGCAAAGCCAAAGGACAGGCTGATTTAAAGTGACTCCGAACAGCGACCTGCAGAGATCAGCCCACTGCTAAAAGAGATTCCTGGGGGCACTGGGCTTTCTTTTTGAACTAGGTTTGAACTAGCAGCTAATGGGAGAGCTTTCCTGCATTCCTTCTTTATAACTAGGTACAAGCAAATGGGAGACAGTGACAAATGACATTCAGCTGTAACATCTTCTTTTTGTATTATTATTAAAAAATGGCTTTTATGAATGCCTTTGGGGTTCCACATTCTCCAGGGCAGATTTCTGCTCTACATCACACAAGTATAAATCTGGAATAATGTCAGTGAAGTCAAAGGAAATATTTGGGCATTACACAGACAATTTTGAGCAGAACTGGTTAAGACTGATCTAATTACAAGAAGGGACAAGCAGATATTCTGCCATTAGTTAAGGGGCGAGGGGAGCACAGCAGGTTGCACGTGTTGTTTTGATCAAATTTGACTTTATCACATGCTAGCTGGAGGCTTTAAGGCACATAAAACAACTCTCCAAAATATTAAAAAATAGTTTTATACATTTTGTACATTTTTTGCATTTCCTGCCCTAGGGTACCTGCTTATATTTCCAACAACCATATGTACATGAATCCTAAATTATACGGAATGCAGAATTTCAGCTTGGTGGAACAAGCCATGATCCAGGTAACTGCTAATCTCAGATTGACTAAGAGTTCTGTTGAGCTTAATTGCTGTTAAGAGTTCACACCCATAAACATGGATGTTTATTTCCTCTCCTCGTGATTTTTCTGGCTTCCTACTTAAACTGGAAAACATATGGAGAGGTAAAACATCGTCTGCTGTGATGCACACATTGTCTGGGAAGGAACTCTAGTGTTTCACATTAATGCTGTCTCATTCACAAGCCAGATCCTATTCTAAGTGAACTAAAATCCTCAATAATTGCCTTAAAGCCCTGCTTGACACCCTTGTGACCACAAGTCAACAGTCTGAGCCTACCATTTGCTTTTGAAATTAAAGCATAGTAATACCTACATTTCCTGGACTCATCCTCTGTTGAGCATAAAACTGGGCAGATGAAGAACTTTCAGATGTGCAAGACAAGCAGGTAAACATTAAGTAATACTCAAAAATGCCTTTACATGACACAACCTTATGACACTGACAGTTCTGCAATTAGCAGTAACAGTTCAGAATTTGCAGCTTTTTTCCATTCTACCTTCAGCCTGCAACAGACTGAATAGTAAGTCTGAGCAAACCAAATCCAAATAAATTCTGAAAAATAGTTAAAAAAAAATAAATCCCTTCTCCTCCCATTTTTTCCCTGCCTACCTGATGCCTACTCCATCTCATGCTCCTTCACACGAGTGCATCTTCCCTAGAGTTAATTTTGATCACTTGGACTCAGCCAGCTGTGTGGCAGCTTTCAAGCTTTGATGCACCAGGCCATAACTTTGACAGAGCAGCCAACAAACTGACCAAATTGGCATGACAGAAACACAAGCTCAAATTAAATCCTGTTGACTTAGCAGGAGCCTGTGAGGAGCGAGCCCTGAGCTGGCAGTAAGGCCCAAGCAGCTCACTGAACCCACTGACCAGAATATTCAACAGCTTGTCTAAGAATCCTCCTCTCTAAACAGACATTAATCCCTGCTTTGGAAAAGTTCCCTGCTAACCCTGAGATTACTGGCATGTTTATTTTCCAAATAAAATATTTCAAAATACCAATATTTTTTCCTCTTTTGAATCATTCTTAATACTCTCTTTTTAAAGATTTTCATACTCATTAAAATAACAAGATCAGCTGTGCTTGGTTGAAGCTCTCTGTATTCAACATTAAGTTCCTCAGTTTACACTGGAGCCTACAGACAGATTTCAGAGGAAACAATCAGGTCTCTCTCTGCAATCTTACACTGGGATGCACACAGGAATGGGGTTAAATTATAATTATTGCAGTAATTAAAGTAACCCCCCATAATGAGAGAACATCCCAGGAAATTAAATAAGCTGACACAACAGAAAGTTTCTTTTTCCTTTATGCAAATGAATTCAGGTAACTACAGCCTAGAATTTCTTCCATTGTGGGCACACATCTGGTATTTCATCGGTTTTGAGAAGCAAAGTGTTTTCTTCCCTTGGCTGCAGCTCCTCACTTGTCTCTCTGGGTCAAATAAATCTCCAGAATGGAAGATGAAGCCTGTGGCTTGGGTTATATATAATAGAAGAGTCACTGGGTTGACCTTACCTCCAAACACACACTGAAAGACATTTTTCTCACTGAAGGATAAAATACACTAAGGCAGAGGCTGAGGATTTCTTTCTCTTCCCAGCTGCCCCCTTCCCCTAAAATGCCTGAACCCTGATGAGCAATGACTCTGCACCCCATGGAATGGAGCCACAGGGGCCCCTCACTCAGAGCTGCTCCTTGGGAACTGCACTGGAATTCACTGCAAAGTAAGTCTGAATTCCAGCTTTGCATTTTACTGAAGGATTTACATATACATAAAAGTCTGCCAGAAAATAAACAATTGCTGTATCAATTGAGCTTCCCAAAACCTGCAAGTGTGACTGGATAACAATAATACCACTTTTCTGAGAGTGCTGTTACATTGCTGAGAAAGAAAAAGCCAAATGCTATAAAAACACCTCAAAAACCCAATCCCCATTTTTTTGCAGCCTTGTACCACACCAGTGTTTTCAGACACCAGCCATTTTTCTTGATTTACCAAGACCTCTCAGGTGTTTCTGCTCCTCAACAATTAGTTGCTCCTGGCCAATTTTTTTTTCTCCTTTCCAGACCACAGTCAGCAGCATCCCTAGACTGTAACTTTGCTTTATAGCCTCGGGCCAGTTACAAAACCAGCGCATTGTTGCAGTGAAAGAGAAATGAATCCAAGGTACCAAGGAGCAGAAAGGCTTGGGAAAAGCTATACAACTCTGGAAAAACCCCAAGCACACACGTGTTCCAGAAGTGATAGGGGAAAGGTGTGTTTTTCTTACACAGGGAGAGATTCATGGGATGCTCTCTCCTATTGCCAGGTTTACCTGGCACAACAGGCACAGAGCAGAAAGTGTGCCTGAAACAGAGGCTGCCAGGCATTTTTTTTTTTTTTTCTTTTTCTAAATTAAATAGGTGAAAAATTAAAAAATGGAGTGCCAGAGATGCTCTCTGAAACACATCTGGTGTGTAGAGTCACAGAAAACTGCAGGAATTTCAAGAGCTGACCAAAGAGATTGAAAACCAGCCTTGGAATGGGAGAGTCAAACAGAATCAGTGAGCTCCTTTAGCAAAGGAGAGCTGGAGAGTTCACCCAATTACTTTGATAATCCCACAGAGAAATGGTGGGAGCTTTACTCCTGTGATCCAACAGCTGGATTTTCTTCTACAAGATGCACTTCCTTGGAAAATCTCTCTGGTGTGGTGTGTTCAGGATCAAAATGCAGATTCATGGGACAGGCAATCCTGCTGAGTTTTCTGCCTCTGCCCCCATGAAACACGCTCTTCTATCAAGTTTAATTTCCTCAAATCCTAATCATGACTTTCTCTGTGGCAAGATGGCTCAGTTCTGGGTTGCTTCTATGAAATTCTGAAGGACCAACTTGGATTTGTTAAGGCAGGGGAGCAAAGTGGGGATGTGCCTTCCCTGTTTCCACTGATGGGAATGGATGAGTGTGCTCTTCCCAGTAATTAGCATCTATGGTACAGCAAAGAAACCCAGACAAAACTGCTGCAGGGATATGGGACACAATTCAATAAAAATGTTCTTAACTCTAAAAACAGATCACCAACACACTCAAATCAGTTTCTCCAGTCTGCACAGCCTTTAATAGCACTCCCTAGAGAAATTAATTTCCTAGATAAACACTTTTTTTTTTTAAATATCACTAATTCTATTCTGGCAATTTTTGTGTTTAAGTAGAAAATAGAACTGCTACATATTCATTAGACATGGAACAACTCTAAGTGTTCTGCCACACCATTAATATTTATTTTAGTCTCTTTTTTTCTCCTCTAAGAAGCAATACAATTTTTCAAACCATCAGTTCACATTACTAAAATGGGAAAAAAAAATCCCAAAAACATGATAGGTGAAAATGAAACACACAAGGCCTTAATTCATTGAGTAATAACTTAGATAATTTAATAAAACAGGACAGGAGTCTTCTCACTGAGGTCAAAAGAATTAATCACATGTTTTAAGTTAGCTCTGTACCCAGAGACTTTGCTGCCGTTTCCCATCGATTGTTGGAGGGAGGATTATGGGAGCATTGCTGTCCCCTGTTACTCTCTCAATGTTTTGCTGGAGGTTATTAGGACAACAGAAAGGGACCCAGGCTCTTCCCCCAACATTCTGGTTTATTTGCACCAGCAACATGTTACACACCAGCCTATGACTGGGACAGATGAGGTGAACACACGTTTCTTTCTGCCCGCACCACGCCGTCCTTGGGAATCCTAAGTAGTAAATGAAGAGGTTAAAGCCAGGAATGTCTCTGTGTATGCAGCAGCTGGGTGAAATTAATCACCTGGACAAGAAATCAAGAGTCTGCCAGTGCCCTTTGTGAAATTAAGAGTATAAAGTAAGAACTGTACACAAAGCAAGGCAGCACAGCAGCAGTGAGGTTTAACGCACCCTGGATGTTATTTCACCAGAAGAGCATCTGCACAGCAAAGATTACTGAGAATTAGTCCTGTTTTCTAAATACATTTAGTGTTTGTACACAATGTTCCATTTCCACTGGGAATTCCTACTAGGTACCTGCAGAACTTGAAACAGTTTTGTGATCTCTAGGACAGCCAGCTGCAGGAAATGATTTACTGTGAACACACCACTCACAAGAGTAAGTTATGCCAAAGATTTACTGCAATTTCATATAAGCAAAACAAAACGCTGCCTTTTGAAGGGCATCACAGAAAACTATCTTTTCAACTGCTGAAATGAAAATAAATGCCTTTTCTCACATCAGCACACAGTAACAATCTCTCAAGCATTTCCACATAAAAGCTTCTTAAGCTTTGAAATGGCATATTTAAGCTAATTGTTCTGTGCTAAAAGAAACAGAAAAGGCAGTAAAAATTGTGTTACTTCTCTTTACTTTTCTCCATTATAACACTTGATGTCTTTTCTTACATAATTACCAAAACTGAGTTCATCTACTTTAAAAACATAAGAACTGAAATATGCATTTACCTTTTGCCATTCCTTTTCTACCCCCTCCTTTTAAGCTGTAAAATCATGTTCTGAAGCCACTAAAACTAGCATGACATCTGTGAAATGATGCATTTTGTTTCTAATGCATGCACTCAGCTGCAGATTTGACTTTGAAGTACTTAATTCTGAAATATCTAAAATAATCCCATGTCCCAGGGAAACAGCACTAAAGCATTCAGAACCATGTTACAAAAGGGTCATGGTAAGAAAGGGCCCAGATACACCTCATCCTTTTCAGTTCTGCTTTGTTACCAGCCTTCCTGTCCCCCAGAAACCACACTGCTTCCTTGTTCTACACTGCCCCAAGGCTCACATGTACCCAGAAAGGATTTCAGAACAGGATAAGAAAAGTTTTAGGACTAACTGTCTCAGACAGTAGGTAGATAAGGTAATGGGATGCAGAGAGGAAAGGACAGACACAGAGCTGTAGTCTAAAATGAAGATGTCTGGTAAGAAGAAGGCTATTTTGTGTTCATATTTCAATTTCCATTGCCTCATTTTTTGTCCTCCTCATTCCACTCCTGTTAACTTCTGGAGCAAGCCAGACAATCCCCTTTAGAGCCCAGAGTTTGAGCAGAAAATTGCTCCAGCATCCACAATACATGGAGCAATGTGACAGGGAGAAGTTGGGGAGAGGCTGAAGCTTTGATTTAACCCACTTCTCGGAGCTAGAGGTGAGGAGTGATGAGGATTAAAGTCCCAGGCATTCACACCCATAACAAAAACATAAGGTGTTTCTCAGGCGTCATGCTAAGACTTCTTCTGAACCATGGCCTTGTCTTCAACACTTCCCCAAAGCAAGAACTGCAAAATATGGGTTTTCTTCTTGCAATAAAGTCCTTTTCTTCTTGAGCACTGCAACCACCACTGCCAATTACCATCTTCTTGCTTTGTCTGTTTATACCTGTATGATCTTAGCAGCTGATGGTACAGACAGAGATGTGGCATCTCCTCACCCAGAGCAGACCTAAGCATTCACATGATAAACTTGCTTGCCTCACATGCCTTTAACCACTGGTAATTTACTTAATCAGGTCTCACAAAGAAGAGAATTAAACCCATGGCTATTAGAAACAATGACTGCTTTTTAATAGAGACAATAATTTTGCCCAGGCTGGCTGAATCCATTCACTGTCTCTGTGATTTCCCTCTGGCTGTATACTGCAGTCACACCCTCACACACTCTCACTTTGCTTCTGTAAGGCCTTTTCAATTAAATTAACACCACTGCAAACTCACTCCTTGACTCTGCCAAGCAAACAGCATGACCCTACTCATTAGAGTCAGAGAGCTATTCACACAGAGTGGCAAATTCACCATCTATTAAAATAAAAAAAAAAATAAGGTATCCCAAAATTGGGGGAGTTATTCAAAGTTTTACTCTGCTGGCAGCAGAAATATATTATGAAGTGAAAACTACCATTTAAATAAGGAAGAAAGACAGCCAGCTAGGCAGAGACATTAAAGGGAGAAATTCTGAAGCCCTTGTCAAACTCACAGAAGCAGCAGCAGCACTGGAGCACGCAGGGCCAGGCTATGGTACCACACTTCCAGGGACTGAAGACAGTGCCCGTGAACAGCGCTCATTAAACTGAGACAAATATTTCAATCCCTGTCACGGGTATATTTGAAATGGTAAATCACAGACATGCACATTTTCTGGCCAGAGTACCATAAAATTCCTAGTAACTACCATGTGCTTCAGCTGGAATCTCAGTACACTAACTCCTCTAGTAGTCTCAAATATTGTATACACATCTTTCCTCTTTAATGTTGAGATATGATGACTGTCAGTAACCAAGGTCCAGGATCATGGGACATTTTATTCTAACAAGTTTTGCTGTGGAGATAGCCCAATTCTGATGTCTGGTAGCTCTAGGATGAGTATGTTACTAAGAATAAGGAAGTTAAAATGAGTATTTCCCTAAGTTCCCATGGGAACACAACTGTCCATATCTGGACAATTTCAAAATACTGGGTTAAACACTTATTAAAACGTATCTGAAAAGGCTATTCCTGAACTTTTCAGAGGCTTCCCAGTTTCTGTTCACTCGAACTACAGGCTCAGGGCACAGAGAACCATTAAAACACAGGAGAACTTAGGAAAAAGCATACAAGTGAGGCCCAGCACACAGGAAGAACACTGGGAACTAGCCTGAGGAGTTGGAATGTTTGAAGACATAGCTCAAGTGTTTAGGAATGGAACGGGGGTGACACCAGTGTTTATTGCATAATTCATGGCCTTATTGCACCCTTCACAGTGTTTTCCAAAATCTGCTGCCTGCCATGAGTTTGCCCAGTTTGTACATTCACACCTCCAGCCAAACACACCTGGCTAAATAAAATACCTTCTGTAGTTCAACACAACTTACGTGGGGAAAAGGTCGTCATCAATTCGAGATAAAGAAATTCTGCTTTAATTTCTGATGCACTGGGGAAGATGAGAGGAATTCCAGGAAAAAAGGCTAAAGCTGGTGAAGTAGTAGACTTGGCACTGCTGGGGTAATGCTCAGGCCTGATGGTCTTAAAGTTATTTTCCAACCTGTATGATTCTGTGTAGATTCTGAACGTGAACAACTGCTTTCCATCTCTCTCTATGTTTTCCATACACATCAGGACTTGCAGCCTTAACCAGAACGTGTTGATGTCCACAAGATGTTTTTTTAAATTGCCATTTCATTCCTCTCCAAGTGTCTAGACTATGGAGCAGATCCTATCTTCTCAGGATCACAGATCTGTTAGCAATAATTACAACAGACCAGTTGCAAGTTAACCAGAAAGCTGATGAAGATAGAATTCTCCTTTTAAAACTAAAAATATCAGGGGCTCTTAAATGGAATAGCAAGGAAGGCTTGGTGAGCATTAAACAAACAGATGAGGTTAAGAAAGTGTTAGACACTTACAACACTGTATCCAAATGTAGCCTATTAATAGAGATTTCTCAATTGCACTGATTTTTAAAGAAACAAATCCCTGAAGATGAAAGAAGCAGACTAACAGAATTGTATCTAGTGTGCTATTTTTCAAAAATCAGGAAGATAAATAAAATGAGAACTTAATCTAGAAAACCACAGGGATAACTAGGAAAATACAGATTCTGACAATAAGAGAAGCTGTGTTTCAAATTAAAGTCTTGGATCATTCAATATAAGTATACTGGAAAACAAAATTTTCTGTTTTATTTGATTTGTTTAGGAAATAATCTTTCTTCTCCGTTTCTACTCTAAGTACCAGAAGACCCACCCCAAAAAGAAAAGAAAAATCTCCTGCTGTTACCTCACTGGACACAAGCTTTTCTCCCATCCCTGAAATCGTAATTTCTTGTATAAATTACTTCATCCATATTGTACTTTAAATATGCTGCTGCTACAGTGCTCTAGCATTTCAATTTTCTTGTGCTATTCTCAACATTTCCTTTAAGTTCTTTATAAGAATATACAAAGGAAGAAAACTGTTTACTGAATAAAATGAAGTCTGTCCTTCTAAACAAAACTTTCATTAATTTTGCATAGAATTCAGTTTCTTATTGCATAGAAAACAAAAATAAATCCTTTAAATATCTGGAAGGGTATGAGAACTTTATGATATTTATTTAATTTCTCAGACTGAAAATAACTTTGGAACCACCAATTCATGTAACACCTTTCTGTAAGATGCAGGCACAAACCAGTCATCTTCAGGGATTGTTTATACTTAAAACTATTCCCTTAGGCTGGTATTTCAGACTTAACTTAAAACATTAGCACCTTCATATACTGCATTCTAGGAATATTTGACTGGAGAACAATCTGCATAGGAAAAACTATAGTAAAATGGATATATTCTGAAATGGATTTCAAGAATACCACATTCTTGTGTCCTTTAAGCTATGATGGAGTTATCACCATGGTACTTCCAGATTTGACTACCAGCTGCAAAATAAAAAATACTTTTTTTTGGAGTATATTTATCAGACATTATTGTATTTAATTTTTTATTGATGAATTCACAACAGCAGCCATCTTGCACCCTGAAAGATCTTTTAAAGTCTATAAAAATTTGGCATCAGTTACAGTGTGCAAGAAGGAAAATAAACAATCAAGAAACAGTTATCTCTGGATATTTTCAGTGCACATTCTAACTCCAGGAAACAAAAGAATCATTTCTCTTGTGTTCCAGTTTGTCACCTTCCCAGCAGAGACTTGCAGATTTACACAGGAGGCGAGACAATCCCAATCCAATCTTAAAACATCTCAATCATTCAGTCTTTTTCCTTGACCCAACTTATCCCCACAGATCACAGCAGTTTCACCAGGATGCTCTGTCTTCAATTTTTTCCGAGCTGGTTCTCCCAGGATCAGGGCTGTGCAGTGCTCCAAGGACCGAGCAATTTCATCAATTGTCCACTTGTCTTCCTGCAGGGCGTGT
Source organism: Parus major (assembly GCF_001522545.3). Taxonomy (NCBI): domain Eukaryota; kingdom Metazoa; phylum Chordata; class Aves; order Passeriformes; family Paridae; genus Parus; species Parus major. The sequence goes on along the minus strand of NC_031775.1, from coordinate 26,776,181 downwards.
TCCTCCAGTGTGAACGGCCCCTGCTTGGTGCGGGTCAGCTCCTGCACTGTGGCACAGGTGGAGAGCTCTGGAGCAAAGCAGAAAAGAAGGACTGGACAAAGTGCATGGAAAAAAAAATTTAAATGTAACCACTTCCAGCTCACTTAAAATATATTTTTGTATGTAGCTTTTTACATTATTCTGCTTTGCTTGACAAGAGAGGTCATGAAGATTTACCACTTGTTTACACCTTCTTGAATTTCACCCAAGGAAGTCCTTTGATTTCAAGAGCTGTCCAGTGTAGTAAAAAGTTCAGAATCTGACAGAAAGCTGTCAAGAATTTCCCAGATTTAGATCAGAATGAGAAGTGAGGAAATAATGTCATAATAAGATGTAAGCAGAACATTCTAAATTCTCAAGTGACCATGAACTGTTTTTCCACACATTTTGAGGCCTTCAAGAAGTATTTTTAACATTTTTATCCTGTGCTGCCTATCAGGATAACAGAAACTAAGATAAGGAAAAGTAAAAAAATATATACAAATGCTCTCCCATGTTAAATAAACACCAGCAAGATATAATTACATATCAAGATGCTACAAAACATAACAGCAACAAGCACTGACTTGTAAGCACATGGGTCCACTAAAATATTCTCCCCCCTCCTTTCTGATGCAGGAAGGTTTTTATTTCATTTTCAATCTTTGAAAAGAAGCCATCCATGGACAGACTTTATCTTGGTTTGTCATTAAAGGGCTAAACATAAGCCAGTATGCTCAGAAGGCAGTAACAGAAACTTGGACTTGCCTAAGCACAAATACCAACATTGAAATTCATAGGGTTATCCCACATTACTTGTCTTCCTGCAAATGTATCATTTAAAAAAAAAAAAAAAAAGTTTGAAATGGATTATCTATTCTCCATCATGCAGTTTGATAGATACAGAGCAAAAGACAAATAATCCTATGGGAAAGCAAACCTATTCACAGTTCAGGCAAAGGAGAAAGAAAACACTCAAAAAATCATCACCAGCATGGAAATCTTTCCAGCATATCAGGTTTATTATGTGCATGGTAATGCTCTGTGCAATCTGTTTTCAAAATGTGATGAATAATGTTTAAAAAGACAGTATTTCTTTTCTTCTCATCCTTAATCTGAGTTAGCTTTAACAGAAGAAAGAGAAGCAAGAAAAGTCCCCCCCTTTGCTTTGCATTATCTTGCTCAGTGCTGCTGCTTGCTCCATTTTTATCACCTGGCCCCCAAGGTCCTCTGGCAATTATTTAGCCATCATTCCCCCATGCCCCTAAGGAAATTACCTGAGTATATAAAAACAAGTGATAGCACTACAATTCTGAAAAATAACACACAGGTCTAGTTACTTGAGACATACAGAATGACAATATTTTTTCATAAGCACACACTGTTCCTTACATTGTCATGGGTTTTTTTCATGCCTACCTTTGCCAATGTCATTGACCAGGCTCCTGACATAAAAGCCACCACCACATTCAACATCTGGAATGTTAAAAGTGACATGGTAAATTGCCAGTACCACATGAAATCTTACTTTACCTAGAAGCCATGCCCCCACATAAATGTAAAAATACACTAAGAAAACAACCCAGTGATAAAATATTTATAGGACACAACATCAATTATTCATCCTGTAACATATGTGAGGGTGAAATTGCTAAGCTAGATAGGAGGGAAAGCAGATAAAATGGCAACTGTACTAACTCACCAGAATTTCAGTACCTGTATGTTAAGAAATGATTCAGTCCTATTCATTTTAAGCATTTCAGGTTGATTCATATTTCTAATGATGAAAGCAAGTTATTTCAAGAACAGCCTAAACTGACTATCAATGCTTTTCAGGTACTGCAGACAGGCAGCTCCATTAAAATTTTAAAATTCATCTTTAACTTTTCCTGCTCTCTCAGCCCTTCCCTTCCCCCTCTGCCAGTGATCAGCTACTTGTCACTCAACAATAAAGCAAGGACTGAAGTCACACAGCACTGAGTTCCATCACTTGTACCTGCTCATCATAAAACATCTGGTCCATCACAGGACTGGGGATCAACTGGGCAGACAGATCAATGCAAGGCATCATCTTGACCTTACAGTAGCATTAAACATTTACAAGAGTCTCTTTTGGTTTATTTATTAATATGCTTCTTAATGTACTACCCAAGTTTCTTGATGAATGACAAGATGGAAGGATAAGATCCTGCCTCCTCAACAAGAAAAAGGGGTCTGACAGTAGCTGAAACTGGTCCTGGGAGCGATGCCAGCAGGTCTGGGCATCTGTGTGAAAGACTGGTAAAGTGAAGTAAGCAGACCTGAGAGAGGAATGAGCTGGAGGTTACAAAATCATGGACAGATGCAAATAATCCCCTGACCACTCTCAGAATTTTCCCTCACTGAGAGATTAGATATAATCAGCTTAACTTAAAACCAAAATACGGTGCTTTTAATACAAAGTGAAAGTCTCTGCACATGGGCTCAAACCAAAGTAAGTAGCTGAGTGAAATGAAAACCATTTCACTCTCTTAGTCTCATTCTGAGTGTAAATAAACATTAACAAGCTGGGAGCATTGCTCTATGTAATAATCTTTGACCTTTACCCAGCGTGAACAGTGGTGGCTGGAATTGCTGGAGAGAAAGGCTGTACACTCTCACTGGCCGAGCAGGCTTTGCTTCCACTGCTTCCCCTCTCTTCATCAGAGTTGAAAGCCTTTCTCCATCCTTCTTCAAAGCAGAATAGCTGATCAGACAGAGCATGAAAATGCGTGTCATACGGCTGTAACAGAACAGGCTTCCCATTCCCCAGATCCTGGTAATATTGTACTAGGCTAGCACACCTTTTACTACTCTCAAAGCATTCACAAAACCCCACAAAAACCCTGCAAGTGCTGCTGAAAACACTTGGACACAGAATCATCCCATTTACAAGAAGCTACATAAACCAGAAAACAAGAGATGGCCCTGCATTTCTCTCTTGCTGTACCGATTTCAAAGCATTTTATCACTCACTTTGCAGTTTATGAAGTAAAGGGGGTTCTATAAGAGTTACAACACCTGCAGCTGCCTCTAACATCCTGTGTCTCAGAAGTCAGCAGGGCATCCTCTGTTTCAGTGTTATGCTGAGCTGTGAGCCACTCAGGCAACTCCTGTAATTCTACATTGCACCTTTCCTTGTCCCACACCAGGGGCTTTCCCCAACAGCAGCTGCCATGTTCTAGGATGTTTAGTGAACCACTACAGAACCACAGAAACTGATTTCACTGATTACATGGAACCAAAGCGTCAATTCTGGTCACCACAGAAAGATGACCCTAGAAAAATCCAAAAGGATCTTGCTCACAATATTAGAGGGCAATTTGAAACACGTCACATGAAGCAGAACACGTGGGGCATTACTGACCTTACAGGGCTCACACTGGAACCACAGTAAGTGACACATGCCAAATGCAAAGGAAAGCAGGTTAGCTTAAATCACCATAAAAGCCATCTGTCACAAGCCAAGTCATGCACACTGCCAGCTACTATGGCTCACCTGACCATAAGAAATTTGCTAAGCTACAGAAGCTCAGTCATTATTCACTCATTCATACTCTAAGTTTTCAAAAAACTGATTCAAAGTCATTTAAGGCACTTCCACAGAAATGTCAGTAAGATTGGAATATGTAAGACAAGTCCTGCAAAGCTGTTCAAGACTTTTTTTACTTCACCCAAAACACCCACAGACTCCAGGTCACCATTTGTGCTGGATCTTCAAATGGGAATGACCTGCACTTGCATATGTTAAACTCCTGACTGCCTGGCCTCTATCCTCTTGTCAAAATGTGTCTTAATGCTTCTGAGAGAACTGACTTCTGTTGGCAAGTCCTGACAGCTGAACACAACTGTCAAGAGTGTCTGAATATCATGGAACTTACAGTGGGGGAACTTGCATGATGTCCCCTGTGAACTTTTGCAGAACATTTTCAAGATCTCCTTTTGTTACTTGGTCTGTGGAAAGAAAACAGTATGTTAGTATTGATTATTCACATGGCACTAATGGCATCAATCACATTCTGCAAGCAGATACGACTTCTCTCTCTTCTGAATTTAGATGGGGTGAAAAACACCAAAGCAAAGAGATAAAAACCAGATTGTAAGCAGGAATGTGAATTACCACAAAGTGGAACAAACTGTCCAAGGTGATCAGGACAATCTGGATACTTTCAGAAGGGCAGAAATCCTTAATGTTTTCTTTTGTAATTCCCCTCTTTTGAGGCTGCAAATTCATCTTTCTTGGAAACTATATAAAAGCTACAACATTTGGAATGTTCTTATTTTTTTTAAAAAAGCACAAAAAAGAATAAAATGCTCATCTAACCCTGGGAACTTCTCTCTAAGAGAACCTAACTGCAGGGAAAAATACAACAGATTATTAGAGAACAAAACCACTGGTGTAGAAAAAGACTTTATCTGAAACAATACATCAAAATTTCCCTGTCAAACAACTAACTGCAAATGTTCTCTGGGGTATAGTTATATATTAAGTAAGGCAATTTTACTAACAAAATTCTGTAAAAGAAAGACAGCTGGGTTAGGCAATGTACTTTCTTTTAAGAGTACACATAGACATCTGTCCCACTTTTATTGAAGGCTACAAGCTAAGTAGCTGATTGCACTGGTCTTCTGAAGCTCTATTCAACAGAGATGACATCCATCCCTAATTTGTTTAGAGAGTGCAAACATAAGATCTGTAATCACAATGTACTTCAGTTCATTTCTACTGTCTAGGGTTTGACTAGCCCTGTTTCTCATAAATTATATTTAATTAGTGTCATGCCTGCTAAATCAACAGCATTCTAGAACACAAACCAATCAAATTTATTTATCGAGCCTTTGCTGTATTTTGAAAGAGACCTTTACTTGCAAACCATAAAAGCCAGATGTAGTTCATGCTGTAAGTAAAAAAGATGAGATTTCTTTTCGCAGCAGCTCTGGGAGATGATCCTGTGGTTCCTCACTTCTATAAAACAATCTTTGCAGCCTCAAGAGTAGATGCTCTCCCTAGGCCCAAGCAGCTGTCCCAAGATGTGTCATTAACAGCAAGGTTGCAAGGCACAAAACTCAGAGATGCTGAGAGAGATTAATTTACATCAGAATACAGGCTAGGAACAACAAACTCAATTGTACAGTAGCTCTGAATCTTCTGAGGAGTTTCTTACACAGTTATTTCAATCTTATTTCTATTTAGCAACATATCACAACAATGGCTGGAAGGTAAGCATGACCCAGCTCCATGACAGTGATCCTGCCAGCCTTCTTGTGAACCCCAGGCTGCTTAAGGTTAAAATTCAGTATTTAAGACCTAAGCACATGTGCTCCTTGGAATTCTCCTTCCAATCTTCACTCCATGAATTGCATTTGTGACCAGTTACTTAATGAGACACCTGGCTCTGACCTCATATACTCTTGACTGAGATGTTACATGTGGCCTCTGAGGAAGTCACTCATGATACAGGCAACCTCTGCCTCAGGAGCAAAAAATCCCCATGTGAAGACTGATGCATTAAGCCATTAACAAACCAGAGTTGTGTGTTATCAAAGTAAATATTTACAGAAGTGTTTGCTAAGATCTGGTGTGCTTTTGCGCACTGGTAACTACTGACTGATTTTCCTGCTAGAAAGGAAGGAAAATAAAGTTACCAAACCAAAAGGTGCCAGTTGTGCCACAACGTCAAAAAGCCTTCATTGAAGGGTGATTCTGCCCTGTGCTTGTTAACAAACTACTCCAAACACAGGAATTATCCATGACAGTGTACCAGAAGTTCAGCAAATGACCTCAATTCAGTCTGACGCAGCACAAATTATTTGAAAACAGACACACAGAATCCTGAAAGGACTACACTTTCCAAATTATTCAGGCAGCTCTATTAAACATATATTTCAGCATAATCATCAGAGACCTGAGAAATGCCTCATTAATTTTGTTCTCCATGTCTGGATATAGCCTGTAGGCAGCTGGAAGGAAGTGGGTTTCAGAATACACAGTTACAAATATTAAAAAAGGGCTACTAACATTAATGTGCTCAAAAAAGCATCAGAGGAATACTAAATGCTACTTGTTTCCAAAGTCAGCATCTGACAGCCTGGCAGCAGTATGAAACCATAATTTAATTTCATGTGGAAATGCAAACTCATTGTATGGTAAGGAAAAAAAGGCTTCGAGAAGTTCAGAAGGACTTAAAAGCAAGGAGCTCTCTTCAGTGCATCCTGACACTGTAACCAACTGTACACTTTGCTTCCTAAGATGCTGTCTAGGGACACTTTGAGGACTAAAATGTAACACTTTGTTAGAGTTAATACAGCTGGCAACTTTCTGCAGGCACTTTCCTCTTATGTTCCAATGAAGTCACACAAGAAGAGTTTTACACATCTTGCAAACTGGTTTAGTGCCCTTTCTCTGCACTAAGGCCCAATCCTGGATGATGCTGGCACTACAGGATTGATATTACCTTGTTCTGCTTCACCAAGGATCCTTGTAAGTGTCAAAAGAATACTGAAATTGAACTCAAACATCTGGTTTGCCTTTTCTTGGAGTACCTATTAAGGTTAGAAATTAGGGATGGTGGGCCAAATAGAGTATGGAAAGAAGAAGAAAACCAAGCTGTTTTGGAGAAGATATGGAAAAGATGAGAAATACAAAACATGCTGGTACCATGGAGAGCAAAAAAAGGAGTATCTGTGCTCTTTTCTTTCTGAAGAAATCACATCTGACTGATTTGCAGCAACATGGAAAGCAACTGAGACCGATGCCATGAGCATTTCTTTCAGCCATTACTTTTGGCAAAAGGAAACGCCCCTCCCAAACTGCACTGCCCCAGCAAAGGCAATGCTGCTCGTCAAGAGCCCATGTGATGAACTGGATCATGCAACTGATCTCAGTTTAAAATGACAAGCAACTCAAAAAAAGGAGGTATTTTAAAGCCAAATCAGTTCCCCAAACACACAGTCTAACAGAAAGGTAAACCACCATAATAGAGGTGGTGCAGAGGTGGGAACTGTGGTAGCAGGAGCTTCCAGGGAGAGAAAGACACACAGGAACAACACTTTAAATCCTGTCTGCAGTAAAGAATACAAAATGAAAAAAGCAAAACTAGTGTTTCAAAAAACGAATTTTAATTTTTTTTTAATTAACTGACCATGGAAGTTGCATCTATTTGAAATGGTATCACTTGAATCAGCTCATATGTGATCTAGCATCTCTGAATACTTCTTAGTGCAGTATGACCACAAAATTCCACTTTGAGAGGTACAGATAAATACCAAGAAAGTGAATCATCACTTCATTCAACCATCATGAAGTATTGGCAATTCTAACACCATGTGGATCCTCAGGCCTCCAGAAGCTTAGAGACTCAGACCTTGATCCTGAAGCATAAATAAATGATTCAACATCTCTGGATAACATTTCCTAGTAAATAACGCTATTTAGAATGTGGACAAGAAACTCATGCTTGCCTGCCCCATGAGAAAAGGAAAACTGCAAAAGAAAGGAGATTGGGAGTGAAATCCAGGCTTTTTCATCATGCCATTAAAAAAACATTATTTACTTCATGTATCTATTACCAGGTACAAAGAATGTCAGACCTGCAGAGTTGCTAAGCAACTGGTTACCTATTATTTTTTAATTTTTTTTTTCCCCAAGGTTGTGAAAGAACTAATAACAAATACAATTTCTGTGTTACTATATTGTTTCTGAGATGCCCAGCAAAACCACAGCCAGGATGAGTTCTGAAGCTTTAAACCCTTGTACTGTGCTCTGTCAGTCAGAAAATTTCATTTATTAAAGATGCAAGCAAGACCAAGATCTGGAAGATAGCCATATGTAGAATGTAGTTTATGCTATCCTCATTAAATGTTAAGCAGTCTGTAGGTGAAGTGGTGTCCTAGAGAAAAGATCCAAGTACTTTATTCTTCCACTGGCCTTACAGAGTTTTACTAAGAGAGGACTCCTGGGACTATACTCTGAGAGAGGAAAATGTTACTGGACACAGCATGTCATTTGTCAGCCTGTCAAAGATTTAAAATGACACAGTCCTGCCCAATTCTATTTCCTCCCTCCTAATCTGATGCCTGGTTTGTTTTTTTCCAGCAGAAATGAACACTTGCATTGGACATAATTGCATGAAGCTGGTTTGAATTATATGAGCAGTGAAGTTGAAGATGAAATAATCTTAGTTTAATTTCACATTTAAACTTAATTCAGAGTCCCAAACATCTCTTCCGCTCTCCTATGACAGAGACCACTTAAGCCTTCAAATTACATCAAGTGTGCAGATACATTAATGCTTACCATAAGGTTTTTCTTCAGTTACTTTTCCTGTAGCATCTAATGTATCAGTAGCCTTGCCCAGCATTCCAATGGCAGTGTACTTCTGGGAAGGAATAAGAGAGATTAGTGAGTCAGGTCCGTGAGGTTGTTGCTTAGGTTTTTATTTTCTTTTTTCTTATTTTTTTAAGATAAAGACTGCAACTGCCAATTACTTTAAATCAGAACAGGAATAATACTGCCTAAATGGTCAATCCAGCAATTTAGGGCAAGAAAAAGTCAAAATACATGTGCCTGTGATTTTGGTTTTATAAACCCAAGGAAGAAGCAACATGGAACCTAATTTTTACTATAAATACATCAATACCATAAAGAAAATAATAGGGTAGTAACATCAAAGTCTCTGTGGGGTGTCATATGTCACAGTTGAAGCAAGGCACAGAGGAGTACCTTTCACAGACAATTTTTCTGTTCCTTTGCACATAAAAAAAAAAAAGACACAAAGACCTTCACTTGTGAAAGCAAAACACCCACTGCCAAGACAAAGCATTACAATGGTTCTGCCATGAAATGCAGGGATATGCAATAGCCTGAAGCTGCAGTTTTGAACTCCTGGGATGTGGTAAGGACCTTGTGACCAGCACAAGGAGTTCAAGGTCACTGAGTAACATCTCTGTTCATAGTGAGGTCTCCGAATATTTGTTTCAGGGTTTTTCAGGGTTCTGTTCTAAAAAATTCTTCAGGGTGTATATCAGTAGTTTGTAAGAAGGAATCAACCTGACCCCAGGACAGCAGCTCCTGTCCTTCCTGCATTTCACCTGATGCCCTCCTTTACCATGTTTTCACCCAGAGAACTGCCATACTCCTCTGAGCATACAGCACAACCTGCTGAAGCTGACAGAGTCTTCTCTGAACCAGCTGCTCCATGCCTTGTCACAAGGCTGTCAACACACCAAAGCTCACTCTGTAATCTGAGTCAAGTTCAGGGATAAGGTATTACATGGATGGTCTGACCCACTGCCTATCCCATTCTTTCCCCTCAGTCTCCCTATGATAAATCCAGAGAGTGTGGGGGAGAAAAATCAAAGTGCGTTCCACTATTCCCCAGTAAGGTTCCAGTGAACTTACAGTTGAACTAATACCAATCTGAGGATGTATTTTTTAGAAGTTGGCTGACCAAACTCCTCTGGAAAACATCCAAACAGGCATAAGCACTAACATTTTACTCTGAGATGCAATGCATCCTGCTTCATGTACTTGCAAAGTACAAACAAGCTCAAGTAATAACAGTGTAGGCATATAAATCACACCCACACCACTGGGCTAGTAAGACATGCCTTGATTTTGTTCCATGTGACAATCTGCCACTTCGATGTATTTCTTCAAGCAACTGCTGCAAGATGGAAGCAGCAGAAATAGTCAGACAAAAGGCAGCAGAGTGTAGACTTTAACATAAAAATAACTGTATTCTTTGCTTACTTCATGTGCTAGGTTGGGCTGGGAATACAGAGGATTTTCTTCATAGTAGCTCGTATAAGACTATGCTTTGGATTTATGCCGAAAACAGTGTTGATAACACAGATGTTCCCATTACACTTATTAAACTGCCTTTATCACAACCCACGAGTTTCCCTTTTTTCTGATTCTGTCCCCATCCCACTCCAAGGAGTAAGCAAACAGCTGTGTGATGTTTTAGCTGCCAGCCAGGTTCAACCACACCATCACATTAGGGCTACATTTTTCCAAAATATTGCAAATGTCTGATAACTCAGCAAAATTAGGCATTTTAAAATAAAATCCTTCAAGTTTACATACTTCTGGAATACATGAAAAAAGAAACGTAAGAAAGAATGGATGAATGCTGCTCTACAACAAATATTTAAATAAACTTTAAGGTCTATTATCTTTTACTACTATATTAGCTGTTAGGACCATAAAACTGACTGCTTTCTGAGATATTTAATGATCTGGTTCTGAGCATTTAATAGCATTGCCAGAAAGACACTATTTAGCACCTATCCTAGAGGAGATCATCATTATCCTAAACATGATGAATGATCTTAGCAGTTCAGTAAAATCTTAAATCTGAAAATTTGAAAACTCACACTCTGTCTTCTGATGTTTCCAAATCAAAATACTCATACTACTCCAATTTAAATTACTTCCTTTCCTTTAATTCTGCTTTTGGTTATCTTGCTTTAGGCTGTCTCTTACAGTAACATGTTGTATTTGACCTGCCAGCAATAGAGAGAAAATGTCTCATATGTTAATATGTAAACACAAACTGCATGAACAATACAGTCCAGATCTCAGTATTTCCCCTTTGATTTCTGCAGAAAGAGCAAAAGGGGAGCAAAACTGCGAACAGTTAATAAAAAGAACATCCTTAAACATTAGTCACAAATCCCCACTCCTTACAGGAGCCTTTAAAGGGTCACAAAATACTCAAGCTAGCAATGCAATAATCCACAAAGAAGGCTATAACAGGTCAGGAAATTAAGAATTACTGTTGGTTTATGATCAGCCTCTGGAGTGCCTTTGGCTATCTACAATTATATATCATAATTCTTGCTTGCCACTGGATAAGGTTTACATCTTCCCCTTTGGTAGAGTGCAGAACCTGGAGGTTGCAGAAGGTATTATGAGAGTCCAGAATTATTTGTGTCAAAATTCAGCATTAACACTCTTTAGACTCTCACTCACACTGCCCCCAGAAGCACCCAATAGATTCTGAGTCATTTAATAAGTGTTCAGTGACCTTTTCTCACCTGTGATGGCAATCATTTATTTCTTCCAGTTTTATGAAATACATCTAGGGGCATTCTCTCTGTACTCCCAAATTACAAATCACTGCAGAAACACAGACAGAAACTGCTCACAACACTCTGCCTTCAACCCACTCAACCCGAAACAAAAAAAGCAAGGTAGTAGGTGTTGCAGGCAGTGGCAAAGCCTGACAAGAGCAGACTGTGACAGAAAGTGTCCCTACACTGCAGCTCCTCAGAGAACACCCTGCCACTCAACAGCCCCTACCTACATCCTTGTCCTCTACTCATCTCAAGAGACCAGGACCCAAATAATTTAAAGGTTAAAAGCAGCACCTCAACTTCCCTATGGGATTGCACAACATGCAAGTGCAGCACATTAAAAGCTGAGATCCAGCATTCCCAATCATGACTTGCAAGTGCTGCAGCATCGTGCATTAATTCCAACACAGAATGGGTCCCACAGCAGAGCCTCACAACCGTGCAACAGTACCCTGAGGACAAAAAGACCTTTCCAAAACTATCCTGCGTTAGGGAATGACTGTCTCTCAGCCAGTCAGAAAACCATTTCCTTGAAAAGAAGAAAACCATTATGGCAAGTGAAACAAAAGGCAGTGAAGTGAGCAGAAGCTCTTGACAGCCCCACCATCCACAGCAGTGAGGAGACAGCCTTAAGAAGATACTTTACAGAGACAATCCACTGCCCTCCTTCAATGATAATGCATAAACTCTGTAGCACAGACTAGGGGATGTGCTGGATGCAACCCCAAAAAGACCAGACACACAATGAAATGCTTGGGTGGTTGTGCAGCATACCCATGACAAGAAAGAAACACCCCATAAAAAGCCAGCACTGGATAAAAAATAGGATTACAAGAATCTGTAAGAAACAAATTACAAAACTCTAATAAATCTCACAGGTCTTGGGAAGAGGAATTTTGTTTTAGTGTCACAACCACAGGGCACAGTCAACATTCTCACAAATAATAAACCATATGTTTTCAATATTTTTAATAAGAGAGCAGCTATAATTTGTTTTTTTTTTATTTTCATACCCAGTTTCAGAGAAGTCCTTAGACTAACACAGAATGAGAAAGAATATCCATAAAAAGAGAGAGAATGAAGGCAAGATTTTATCAGCATACATATTTAACTGGGAAAGGGAGAAGAGGAGGAGAAGGACGAAGAATCCCCTCCCACTTCAGGGGCTGCACAGCCAGCAGAGCTTTCAGCTGCACAACCCCACCCGGGGGGGCTCTGGGAGGCTGAAGCCCCTGGGCTGACTGCCAGGCATGTCTGCCCCACTTATCAGTGCAAATGCCAGACAGACCAGGCAACACAGCTTCTCAGTTTTAACTGTTGAGACATCAAGGTTTTATTTGGAAAGAAGCCAGAGACTTGAAATCTTAAATTATAGCGCGTTTTAAAAGCTTTTTCATACATGGAGAAGCAACACTTTAAAAGAGCTAGACAGAAACACAAGTAATTATGAAACAAGGTCACCAGTAGCTGTCAGGAAGATTTTAAGATGGCTCCTACTACAAGAATTTCCCAGGCAAGCAAGCTCTCTGGAAGAGGCAGTTCACAAGAGTTCATCCAAGGATGACCCATTTTCTCATCACAGCAGCAACTGAACACAGAAGTGTAAAAGGAAAATAAATAAATTAAGGCTACAATCCCCTGTGCAAGAGACTGAAAGCTGGAAAAGGGAAGTCATATTAAAGAGAAACAGAAATACAGTTTATGTAAAGTGATGTCTGCATGTGGCTAACAAGTTTGAACATAAACAAACATAAAACAAGTGCTGTAGAGAACCTGATGGAAATCAGGGGGAGCATACAGCAGGCAAGCACTGATCAGAATTAGTGCTCCTGTGCCAAAACCATTTGCTCTGCACTCACAGACTTGTAGACTTAGGCCACAGAGATAGTGAAGAGGCCTTAAACTCCCAGCTTTGTAATAATATTCAGCTTGTGTTCAATGATTTCTAAAGCACAAATAGCCAGTTCTGGATTTAATATTTACAGAACTTATTTTGTTGTTTGTATACCATTAGCAGCTACCAGTGATTTCCAGTATGCTAATCATCCACCAAAACGGAGAGGTCCATGAGGTAGACAAATAAGCTGGAAAAAACCCCAAGGGTTGCCATAGTTTCAATTATTTTCCAAAACAAAGCACTCTCACTAAGCAGATTCCAATATATTAAAAGCACAGAGCCCTAATCTCTTAAAAGCAGGTTGCAGAGGGCAAAATAAAGACTGCAGGATGAGGGAGGAGTTTCGTGTTTTACAATAGAGCAAATTCAAAATTATCAAACACCAAACATGACCTTCTGATATACATAAACATTTACAACTTCTCTACCATTCTTTTTTTTCTCCTAAAAGAAAAAGCTGACTTTGTGCTAAGCCTGCACTAAATTGCATTTACTGCTAGATGCTGTAATTGTACTGTCACTGCTGAAGAACTATCTGATCTTTACTTTGTGGACTAACAGGATTTTCTGATCTCTTATGTCAGCTTATTTTAAAGAGTTCAAACATTATGGGATGGCTAGATTTTTCATGTGAAGGAAGGACTGGAACCCCCTCTAACAGGAACACAACAGAAGATACTTCGCCTGTAACTCAGAGAAGCTTTAAGGTGTTAGCTAAAAACTGCATCAAATTTAAATTTTGGAGTCAGAGGGAGCACAGGAAATGAGGGAGGGGGGAGAACAATGCCAACAGTTAGAGGAACACTGCATCACCTGAGATAGCACCAGGACACACATCACCAACAAATACAGTGCAGGCTCACAACTTCCAAGAGGGGATGCAGGTTAATGTGCAAAGGGGCTGCTTAAAACCCACAGTTTCTTTATGCAAACCTTTCTGACAGATGCTCTCTGTGGAAACCTCCCTCACTCATCAAAATGTCTCAGGTCAGCTCTTAAATGTCATCCTCAGCTTTAATACCTGTTCCATCATTCTGTCCTCTAGTACTCACATCACAGATAAAACAGATAAAGAAAGATGACCTCCAAATTCTATCTGGGAAACAGAATTTCAAGGAAATACATAATTCTCTGTCCAGAAATAGAAGACAGTCCTTCCAGAAGGGTAAGACTTTATAGCTACACACAATATCTCAGATCAAACTGAATGTATGAAAGCCTTTGGCTGAATTCAAAAGCATTGCTAAGGCCAAGATGCAGCAAATTCTAAAAGGCAGCGCTAAGAGCATCTCCAAATTACTATAAATGAATACTAGGGAAAACAGTGTAGAATGGCTAATCTAAATTGGTTACCATCCTTTTTATTTTCTGTTATTTTTATAAAGAATGAGAAAAAAGTCTTGCCATGTTGCAGTCTTGATTTTATTAATGAATCCAAGCAAGAACTGCATATGAAGCACAGCCATATGCACAATTATAGAAAGGTCAAGATGGAAGAAAGCACCACTGACCTCATGAATGGAAGAACAGAAAAATCACACCAGAATATGCTCTTAAAATATTCACCATTTGGGGAGGAAAGAGCAGCACAATAGGTGCAGTCTCTTCTCTACAACATTTTCAACAGTTTAAAAAAGAGTGTGAATATTAATAGAGCATGAAGCTGAGCTATTAATAGATTAGGCCTCTGGGGTGAGTATAAAAGAGACTTGAGCACTACACAGCATCTTAAGCCAGCTTACTAATAGTATCACTGCAGTACACGATGTAGCTATACTGTTCAACAGCTTCTTCTTCTACAACTTTGTTTTAGGGATATTGGTCAGGGAAGAAATTCTGATTAAAATCAGCCTCTTCTACTATGATTTGTTACCAAAAAAAGCAGATTAAAGATGTATCACATGTTTTGCAGTAATGGGTAATTAAAGATGTTGACAGAGTGTAAGGCTGTTTCATCCCTCTAACATTTTAGCCCTTCCCAATTCCTGTATCCCCCATTGCGCTGGCTTAGCATTCTCTGAGCACAACTCGTTATGTACAAACACCACTTCAAGTTTTGCTAACAACTTCTCAAAACACATCAAAACCAACTTCATTCATGCACTTTTCCAGCCTTCCTTTTATGTAAGTATTTTCCTTTTGACAAAATAAGAAAGACAATCGCACTGTCTTCAATGTGATTTCACAAACTGATGCTGATCTCTAGTTAATATAGGGAGGCATCAGGGGAACAAGAAATTCACACAATAAGGTAAAATAACACACAGGACAGAAACCAGTGCCAAGTTTGCACACACAATGGGTCTCTGAACCAAATCTCCTCTGCTGTAGAGAGCTCACTGAGTTCCAATACAAAATTTTGGTTCGGCAGAAACCTTCTCAGGTGTCAGCAGTGGTTAAAAAAACCCCACCAAACTATTTCAGCAAAACATAGATTTGGTGTTAAAGACTATAGACATTAAGTAGGATAAGTTTTATTAACAGATATCTTTGCACTGTATTGTGCAAACATAAAAGGAAGTATTCCTGGAATGTTTGCACAATAACATAATGAGTATCACAGAACAGAAATGTCAAGACTTCTCTGTCCTATACCTGTATTTCAGGAATGTAATATATTCCCTCAAAATGGTAACTAAATGGGTGAAATTAAACCACCAGTACATGTCAGGAAGAATTCACCTAGCCAGTGTACAAGGGCTGAAACACATCCATCTGTCCATGGGTTAACACTTCTCATAAAACAATCACTCCACCTCCAATCTGCCAGTCCTGTTCCTTAAGGAAAACCCATAAAACATCTTTCAAAACAAGCCTGGGAACTAAAATTCATAACTCCACCGGGTTCAAAAAAACCTATGGACTCAATAGAGATATTGGATTTCAGGCACACTATGATGTTATCTCACATTAACCCCTCCACATGTCACAACATACCAGGCTCTCTCCTTCTCCTAGGAGATAACCCTATCATCTCCTTCTCTCTTCCACCTCCCTTGTACAGAAACAGTAATTTCTTTGGGTTTGAACAAAGGCAAAGCAGAGACATTTTGTGTAGCTACAATCCATTTTCTTTAAACGAGCAGGTCACATTCTGCACTTTGATACCTCTCCCATCTCACTACAGAAAGAAATTCTGTCAGATCCTTGGTTATTCTGGATGGGATACCATGAACAAAGAGGTGTGAGAAGGTAAACCTGTGGCATAAATCACAGAGTGAAAAATGACAAGGTGCTGCAGATGAAAAATTTCTGAGAGAAAAGGGTAAAGAGCAAACAAACCACTTCAACCTGGAATCCTCAAAGACAAATACTACAATTTGAAAGCAGAAACAGATGAACACAAGCAAGGTGGGATCTGAAGACTCATCAAGCAAGCAGTTACAGTCCTCCTTGCCTTGTGCCTGGGAGCTTGGCTGATCCATTGTGAACAAATCCTTGGTGCCCCACTCAGGAGATAAAACAGTTTTCCTAATGTATTTTAATAAAGGAGGTATCTTTGTGGAGCACTCTTGGGGTATTACCTATATAACTGCTTGCCCACACAGAATTGTTTGTATACCACACTCACAAACATTACCTATTTTTTTATTTCAGAAGTGGTCTGAAAGATACCTATTGACTAAGCTTTAAACAAATCTGAAATATGCTTACTTTTAAAATCCATGGCTTCTATTTTTAGATCTGAGAAAGGGCTTGCATATCCAAACACCTAGTTTTCTTTACCATAACAATTAGTCTAATAAAAATATTACCACTACCCAAAAATCCTGCCCTTCCAAGACAACGTTAAAAATATCAGAATCTGAAAAAGGAAACAGAACACATCCCTATGCACTGTATGAATTACAGAGTCTGATTTCACCAACTCTAAAAGCACAATGAAGCACAGAGCTCAACTGGTGATACCCTAGAGAAATTTTTAAGACTTAAACTAAGTGCACACACCACCAAGAGTATCCTTTGAAAGGAAAGTCAATTCAATTTTCTTGCACTTGCAACTAAAAAATGAACTGGAGCACAAACACTGAAATACACTGAAAAGAAAAAGCAACAAACCAGCACAGTGAGGCTATTTAAAATGAAAATTAGAATTTCTAAAGAAATAGCACTTACACCACCATGGTGTGCATGTCAATGTGCAAACACACAAATGTTGGCAGAAGAATATAGGTCTCAGAGATGCCGTGTTCTTACAAGCCTCCTGAAAACAGACAGATAGAGGAAATAAATCTACTGCAGCTTCTACTAAGAAGGGTCCAGAGGGAGCCCCCCTGTATTACTGGATACCAAAAAAGTCCACATGGGGCTTTGGTGTCTAACGAGCTGTAAACAAACAAAGTCACAAGTAAAGGCTTCATTAGTTTCGCTCCTTATAGAACCACTGGATGTGCTTTCTAATGCGTTATTAATTCATTGAACTCACTGCCAAAAGAAGGAAGCAAATGACTTAATTAAAAAAAAATTAATTCATGGAGAAAGCTTAAAGTTTGAGAAGGGATATAAATAAAAACTTATTTTCAGGACAGTAAGATAATCACAGGAGTTAAAGAAATAATCTTGTTTATGAACACTTTGTTTTGCCACTCCTCCAGAGAAACAGTTCTGCAATACACAAACTCTAATCCCAGAATCACACTGCAAAGAAGTAATTTACATGTCTCAGAAGTTCCACTAGGTGATTTGAACCAATTCCTGCTCAGACAAGCCCTTTCTCATGCCATACAAGTGTGACTGGCAAGATATAAAACCTAATCACTGACCGAGCACTCATTTTCTATCCAGGATTCATAAGAACACAAATTTTAACTATTATATGAAATGAAAGTTGTCACACATCAGGTCATGGATGTATCTTCATTCTGCCCATAATTTCTTTTTCCTTTTCTAGGCTTGAGAACACTTGGAGTTTGGGTTTTACTCTACCCAGAGGTTTGGGGTTTTTTTTTGGATAGTTTCATTCTGAAGAAGCCACAACTTTTGAGATTAAATTTTCTATTTTAACCAGTCATCACCCAAGCTTGTGCCACCAGTGCAGAGTACTCAGGGACTTTCCTTCACACTGAGCACTTGGGGAGGTATTTTGTATGTGGACCATGACAAGAAGTTGCATCCTCAGATAAAACCAATATACCCCAAGCTTTCCACTCATGGAGAGGCAGTGATTGCAAGGACAATTTGATGGATGGGGAAGTTCTCCATTCACACTAGCAGGACTAAAATTCTCTCAGGCTGAACCCGGGTGCTATGTCACTGAAAAATAAGCAAATTAAGCATAGAACTGAAGTCTGAAAGTTTCAGTTATCTATACAAGCTTTATGTGTTGGGAGACATCTCCTCCCAATGGAAAGTATTAGATAATGAAGAATTTCATTACTTAGTGCTCTTCATTTTTTTGTTCTCTGATTAGCACATGATCATTTCCCTCATTGCTTCTATGTAACAGCACATTCTTGTAGATGAGAAGTTTTAAATGGGCCTACCACTTTGGAAACAGTACTACCATTTTCTAAACCATTTCCCTCCCAGAAAAACCCACTTCTACACGGTGTTTGAGACAGACAAGTCATACCTAAGACTGAATTGCTCAGAAACAATTTACCATCATAAATATTGGTCTACTCCCATCATGTTAATTTTACTGGTGAAGAATGGAATCTTTTCTGTTTCTACCCTCTTTATTTTGCTAACATGGTAAAAAAAACCTTTAAAAATCCTGAAGCCCAGAAAGTCCAAACAAGACCAAGTGCAGGCCCCAGAACAAGAAAAAAAAAAAAAAAAAAAAGTGGTTTTCCTGTGGGACATTTATTAAATGCTGAGTATTTAAATTCCACATCCAAGAGCATTCAGCTTCTCCCTCTCACTTGGAACATTTTAAACAACAAAAAGCAAACAAACAAAAGCTAAGCCAGCTTTAACATATTTCTATTTTTGGACAAATATTAAGAATTCACTGAGAAATCTGGAACACTAAGCAGGTATTGCCCTTGGCTGCACATTTCTGTTTGTCTTGAGCTAATTCCTAAGGAGGTCAAACCAATGAAGAACTAGGTTTACTCATCAAGATTAACACTCCTTGCAAAACTTGTGTGAGTTGCACACCAAGGGATAAAGCTTAGAGCTGCCATACAGAGTCAGGAAAGTTTCACACAACGTTTGGGAAAAAGTCAGAACCAGTCCAATTCCTGGGAAGAGTCACCATATGGAGTTTACTGCACTACCATACATTTTGGCCACTCCACATAGCTCTGCTGCCAGCAATGATAGACTGAACTGTTTTTTCACAAGATGTATTCCTAGAATCAAACAGTAAATCCTGGCCAGGGAGGGTCAGACAGCTCCTCTGAATCTTTATAATAACAAAAGGAATGAAAGAAAAACATCACATTTCAACAAACAATTTAGCACCCAAAATAGCAGAAAAAAAAATTAAATAAGAGTATAAATTTCAAACACATGGCATGGAAAGCAAAAAGACACTCAAACCTATTTAGGCATGAAATTATCTCTTGACAGATAATGAGATGCTGTTGTCAGTGTGGTCAAAATCCCAACAGGCAGACACCTGTAAGAGATCCTTCAACTTCCTTCAGCCTCACAAATTACTGCATGCCTAATTTATTGAAGTACAAATAGAAAGTAGGAAGGCAGAGACAAGAAAGGTTCCAAATTAATGCTGCAGATTCCATACTGGGCACACATGTCAGGTACCTCACATTCTCCTCTGCAGGAGAACACAGGAACAGCTGCAGTGGAAGAGCTGTTGAGCTCTGTGAAGACGTATCTTTGCCTCACTGAACCAAGTGCCCACAGCCATGTAAGGCCAGGGATGGATCTGCCTGGGCTGGCTCACCAGGCTGCCCCCACTGCACATTCTCACTGCCTCACCCCTCAGGAGCAGCTCTAAGGCCCTGTGAGCCAGCAGGGAACAAGGTTTGGCTGGATAACCCTGTTATTGGCTACAGGATTTCACAGTGAAGTCGTCAAGGAACCTGAGCATACCCTCTTCTGCCAAAAAGGCTGAAAGTACTTCATCCATCACAGCTGTCTCCACTGTGAACCTCAGCTTAAGAGCTAACTCAATTGCTTTACGTGTTTTTAAATCACCAATTTACACATTTAGCTGTGATGACTTAATTTAGCTGAAGTAAATCTATGAGTTCTTTTAACTTTAAAGTTCTTTCAAAGGAGGTGTCAGGTGGTAACTGCTTACATTTCCACTGTAAATCCAGCTGTTTACTGCATGTTTCAAAACACAGATGCCTCTGAAATGCAGTCATATAAACCAAACGCAAACCCATTAGAACCAGTGCAGAGACTGGCACTGCCTAGCATGGGTTTTGGGTCAGACTCTACAGCTGTGTCCTTTTATCCTGGTCGGTTTCTTTTCTGTCCAGTTACTTGCCTCTGAGTTTAACTTAAGATTGTCAATCAAATTCTACCTTTAAGCTATCAGTTCAGCAGCCGTAAAAGATTTTAAGTGTTCAGACTAGAAGAGAATGGGATAAATGGCAGAATATAATGCATTTTTGACTTTTCCTGCATTCAAGATGAAATTTGGAATTCATTTCTACATCTGTCATTCTTATCTAAACTTCTCATGTAAAAATAATGGCTAAACCCACAGGATCTGACTTGTGAAGAAGGAAGCAACACTGGGACATTACTCTCAAGAGTACTTGCATTTTTTTGTGTATGTAACACAGTCTGGGGGGTCACCACAGTAAAATTAACACAGTAAAATCAAAACCAGCAATGAAAAAAATTTCTATCTGTCAAGGCTCTGGTCTGGATTCTCTCATGCAGTCACAGGCCTTTTGCTACCTTTGGCTTCTCACATGTATCTATTGATGTGTTTGTAGAGTAACCCTCTACAGCAGCAGCAATGCAATCCAAAACACTCTAAATTCCAAAAAGCACCTCTTAAGGCCTCATGGTATTTAAGAAGACAGAAAAGCAACAAAGACCATCTGTTATTTCAAGCTAAGTATCAATGAAGTTATCTACACATAAGGGAAATTACCAAAAATTGAATTGTCATCCACAACTACATCCCCAAAACATCAGTTTCAGCAACATCTTCATTACTTTTCCTTCTTTTAGTACACTAAATAGTATAGAAATTTTCCTGTAAAATGGTAATTTGGTATTTATTAACATTTCACAGAGAACCGAGACAAAGATTTTTAATTTAAAGTCTGAGTAGCACATTTCTGACTAGCTGCAAAAAAGAGCTGAAATACACATTTGAACTAAATATGTAGCATGGCTGTCATATTTGTATGTTGGTTCAGCTCTTCACTGACAGAAAAAAGAAACCCAGCAAACAAAACCCCCACTAATACAAGTCATTTAGCATTCCTTACCTTGGAACCTGCCAACATAGTTCCCAGCATTTTTGTTCCTTTTCCAATACCAACAACTGCAAAGACAGAAGAAGAAATGCTACTTCAAAACAGCCCTGCAGTTCCCTTTTTCAACACCATTCAATACTAAATATTATGCTAGTCAGAAACTCAGCCTTTCATGCTCTGTTAGCATATGAAGAGAGTCAACACTTTTGAGAAAGCATCTCTGATGTCCCAACAACATGGAACTACTGAAAGGAAAAAGTCTAAAGCAAAAGATAAATAACCTTCATCTGTTGTTAAAATACTGTAATTCAACTCCTCCATTTATTTATCTTTTAATCACCAAAGAAATGGAGAGTGCAATTAACACTGCCTCTGGTTTGATGAAGGCTATGGCTCACCAATAATGAATGAACCCTTCACTGTAACCAAATAGTTTTAAAGGTTGATAGTGACCAAGAGTAATACAGCCAAGACAGCACAATGGATTTGTTTATCAGATTTGCAGGAAGAAAGTAAAATAATCAAAAGGCCCATTTTGCCTATTACTTTGCATGTACAGATTACTGTTATTTCAATCTTAACACTAGTATTCTAAAAAGCAGCAGTCAGCTTCTCATAAAAGAATAAGACAGAAAAAGAGCTCTATTTTATATTTTACTTTAAAGCTTTTTACAAGGTGCTTTCCCTTAAAATGATATGCTATTGATTTTTTCCACATACAACAATCCAAAGAAAATTTTAGGAGGAAATTAGTTTTGTGTACAACTCATGGAATGTGTAACAGCTTATGTACTTCATTTAATAAAACTAGAGGAGTTAAGGGAGCTTTCCGGAAATCAGCTTCATGTTATCAAAGAGCCAGGACTGAAAACAGCAAACAGAAAATGAACTCTGAAAAAAAAAATGAAATTTTTTTCTTCTGTTCTAATGCTTCTCAATTTTTATGCTCTGAGACTCGTTAGATTGCTCCTTAGTTACTACTCCTCTTATTCCTGAGGGGTTTTAGTCACACAAGCCCTCGTGCTTGTGCTTTCATGTACCTTCAGTTCAACCTGTTCCTGCTATTTTCCAGATAGAAAAGAGCTGCAAGAAGGCTGAGAAAAGGAGATAAGCACATAGATAAGACTTTATAACCAAGCACTTTTCTTGCAACATGATGACATAACTGACACTTCAACAGCTGAGCTGAAATTTGCTGAAGAGTGTCAAGAGATTCAATAGAATAATTTTAAAGAGACACTGAATGCTTTTGTGAACAAGATACTAACAATTTTCTCCATTAGTCATCAGCGTATGGAGACTGTGTGTTATTGAACAGTGACATAAACCCCACTTGAGAGACTACATTGAACGTAAAAGATTTAACTGAATTTTTATTTTTGTATACTTTTTCATGTTTTCTTCTACTGTGGAAGCATAATTCATTACTGCCATATAAAAATAAGCCAAATAAAATTCCCACTATACAGGAAGAAACAGTAAGCCCAAACCACATCCCTAGAATAATACCAAAAGAAGATACTCAGCAAGATGCGACCTTGCCTTTCTCTCACGTGTCATAGATCACTGACCTCTGCCTCCAAGGCCCTTCCTCATCTACATTTGCTGTCAGTAAGAGAAGAAATATAAAAGTATGTTTCTGATAAAGAGCACTGCTCAGTTATTGGCAGTACACCTGGCACACTGAGCAGGACTCTGTATCAATTAATTCCCAGGAAAAAAGTTATAGACATGCAGTACATAAAACCTGGGAGACAGCAGTATAGATCACAAAGGGTTTCAGAAAATTTAATACTTCTATCATGCTCCTGTCCATGAGGAAGGAAAGCTTTCTGCTCCACCACTCCATCCTGAAATCAGCACACACATATTCTGAGTAACTCGTTTCTCTTGTGTCCTTCCCTCTCTCCTCATTACCTTACCTGAAACATACAAGAAATCTGGGCACATTCCCTTTCCCACTCCTCTCCAGTTTTGTCCCTTCCAATCCAGCTACCACTGACTTTTCCCTGTGTGTTTTGTATGGCAGTGAAATGAAAGATCCTCTGCCTTTTTTCAATCCATCCACAGCTAAGGTGATGTGCTTCTCTATCTATACCAAGCACATCAAGCCCAAATACTTTTTGTTATACTGTAGAAAGAGGCTTTGGAGACTGCTTGCTATCAGAACAGTTGGAGAAGCAATTAAAAAAAGCAGGAGTGGTTTTGCTTTTCCTATGGATCAATGCTGTTGACTTTGCACAATGAGAAGCAGCATGCTCAAAGGGAACACCTGTATAAAAGGAAAACGTCTGCTTCAGGAATGCACACTGAATTCTCTACTGAGTGGCCACAGAGTACAGGAAATTCAAACCAAACCAGGCAGTGCTCCATTCTAACCCAAGAATGTCACATTTTGCCATGTTCACAAGTGACAATTACCAGCTAAAGACCTCTAGCAACACTCATAGGAACCAACCTCCCCTTGAAGCTGAATTCTTTCTGAGAGAACTCATTCATCAAAACTCAGAGCAATTACTTTCAGTGTATACTCAGAGTTGTACCTGTTTATTTTCAACAGCAAAAACATATTGCTGTTATTTCTGCAAGCCAAGGAGAGCTACAAGGTTATGATTTGAGCAAGCTGTAGTCTGCATGTTACTTATCAATAAAACTGTTGGTGACAAAGTATGATATGGGAATAATCACAGTGGAGGTTTTAACACCAGCAACTGACACATCCTGTTCTTTAACAAAACAAAAAAAATTCACTACCTGGGTTGCTATCAAAATTAAAAGACAAAATATCTTTTAAGACTTCTTTACGAAGTAAGACAGGACAGGTACCTATAGCTTTTTCTGTGCTGAGCTTGAAGAAAAGCAGCAGCTGAATTGTTATTATACATCTTTCTTTTGGCAAGTATTAGCAACCCTAAAGGCTCCCTCAAAATCCCAGAATAGCATTACTTTGAGACAAAATAATTCAACAGATTATGATGACTATAAATCCAGCTTAAGTTAAAAAAGCCATCCATTTCTCAGGTACTTTACAATTCATTACACAAGAGTTTGTATTTTCCCACATGTAATAACCCAGAAGTTATTTCAGGATTTGGAAGACAGGAGAGAAGGCAGGAAGGAAGAATACAGCCTTCTGTTAAGAAACTTGTTACATGCATGTAGAAGTATATGCACAGAAAATTCTTCCAGAGTAATCAGTCCTTCCCCCAGAACCTGCCACGTGTATCCCAAATTGTTCCTTCACCTGACTTCATGCAGGCATCAAAATTGTATTTTGATAACTACAATTATGTTTTTCATTACCCAGAACTCCTGTGGCTGCACTGTCCAAAGTTCCTCCAT
Source organism: Parus major (assembly GCF_001522545.3). Lineage (NCBI taxonomy): Eukaryota > Metazoa > Chordata > Aves > Passeriformes > Paridae > Parus > Parus major. Next base: position 26,751,473 of record NC_031775.1, on the reverse strand, counting down.
GTCCAATTTTCAAAACCTGATTTCTTTTGTTCCCGTTTGTTTGCACACCAGCTTCTGCAAATAGAAATTGAAAGGAAGCATTATAAAATAACCTTAGAATGTAGGAGAAAAATGGCACATATTTCCAGACTGCTAAAGGAGATAAAAATCAAATATTTAAACTATTAATTAGCAGTGTAGAAATTACTATACTGTAGAAGACCAATGATTAATTTAGATTTACTCCAACCTCAAACAATTTGCAAGGTATTTTCATTTACATTCTAATGACGTCTCAAATACTGTTACAAACTGATTTTTGGAATGTATTGGTAGCAAACCTGTGAAGCATGGAAGCATGGAAGATCCACCAACAGAGTTCCCAAAACATCTATTTTACACTAATTTTATGCTACATATTCTGAACCAATTCTTGATGTATTTACTGCCTTATATTGGGACATATTTATTTGCACATTCACAGCCCTACGGAAACGGCAGTGGACTGAACTTGTTCACTGCTGCTTTCAAGCTGTCATTGTCCCAACCAACAAACTTCGTACACAGCTGATGACTCCAGGAATTTTGCAGAGTCAAATATCCCTTACTTATTAGTAATAAATATGACAAATGGTCTAAAGCTCCCTTACCCATATCTATTTATCTCTCCGTTCCGGGAACCTGATTCTTCCCTACAAGGTGTGTGCCTACTCTACAGTTCACTACGGAGAAAATCAGGTTAAGCATTCACTAGTCTGAAAGTACGTTCCCATTTCATCAACAAGCACCCAAAAGCCCAGACTAGATGATCAAGCCCCCATTTCCATCACAAAAAAGAATCTAGGCCATAGTCACATCTTTGCAACGATCTCTTTTTTTTTTTTTTTTTTTTTCCTGAATATCTTGACATACAGACTTCCCTGTACTCAGAAAGAGCAGTTTCTGCGGACTGTGTCCAGGACTTTCAAACTTTTTGAAACACTATGGCTTTCACTCCTTTGATGACATTTTTTAATGGCAATAGGAAGTGGGACTGCAGCAGAACACCCTGGCAGTGCAGTGCTGCAGAGATGCTGCTGATTCCCATTCTGGCAGATGGGCACACCGTGTCCCTGGGACTGCCCCCAGCTCTTCAAGCAGCCTGGCATCCCCTGCACTGCAGGACTGGAGCTTCCTGCTGGGGCAAATCTCATCCCCATCCCGTCTCAGGTCTCACGTCCTGCTGTACCTCGGGCAACAGGCGCCTGCCACAAGCAGCAAGTGGGGAAAGTGGGCTCACAGCTCACCGTGCAGTGTGACCAACACTGAATCTGACCGGGACAGTCTTTCCTTAAAGGCCTTCAAGGACACAACTCCACCACCTCCCTGCGCCACCCATCCCAATGCCTAATCGGGCTTTCTGGGAATAAACTCCTCCTAATGTCCACCCTGAACCTCCCCTGGCGAAGCGAGCCAGCACGTACCCAGGAATGGCTCCATTCTCCAAGGTGGGCCATGCCATGGCTATGAACTACTATCAAAACAAACAAAATACCTCTAAAGAGACACTAAACCCCTCTTATGCGCCGCTTTTCTGACCGCTGAGCAAGACGGTGAAATGGCTTGCAGGAACTTGCAGCTCCCGCACCCCAAGGACCGCACACACCTGACCCCAGCCCACAGCCGCGCCGGGCAGGGCACGCCTGGCCCGACCTCTCCGGGTGTGGCGGCCCGGCCGCCGCCGCTCACCTGCCAGCAGCCGCTCCTTGAGCAGGTTGAGCACGGCGGCCGAGGTGGGTCCCTTGGGCTTGCGGACGGCGAAGAGCCCGCTGAGCGAGAAGAGCTTGTCGGCCGCGCGGCCCAGCGCGGCGCCGCCCGCCTCCCCCGCCATGCTGGCGGCAGCGCGCCCGGCCGGGGCCGCCGGGAACTGCAGCCGCGCGGGCGGGACGTGAGGGAGGAGCCGTGAGGGACAGCTTTAAGGTCGCTTCCAAAACCGCCGGCGGGGGCATCGGCCGGCGCTCGATGTGAAAACGAAACCGAATTCCATGCTAAAATCTAAAATCAGTCAATGTAATCAAAAAACTAACCCCAAAATTATCTGGTAGGCGGTTCCACCAGACACAGAGCGATTCGCAGGCATCGCTGGGGAAGTGCGCTGAGCAGTGTGTTGCGGTACCTTCGATGCCCAAATGGAAAGAACTGTATTTTGACAGGACAAGAGGACATAGTTTCAAGCTGCGCCAGGGGAGGTTTAGTTTGGGTATTAGGAGAATTTCTTTATAGAAAGGGTGATCACACACTGGAACGGACAGCACAGGCCCGTGGTGGAGTCACCGTCCCTGGAGGTGCTCAAAGACAGGCTGGATGTGGCACTCATTGCCACGGTCTGCTTGGTACAGTGATGTTCTGTCATAGGTTGGACTCGATGATCTCAGAGGTCTTTTCCAACCTAATTGATTCTGTGATATTCTGCTGAGTAGTTGCTGTGGCCATTAATCTTCCTGCCTCTGTATGTGTTATATAGAGAGAGTGCTGGGAAGGCTTCTCTTGGATCTCTTGCCTCCATACATAAGTATAGTGTGTGGGTTTTCACATTTAAACAAAGCATGCTTGAGCAAGGCACCGAGAGCTTGGATGCTTCATTCATGGATTTAATTTATTCATTTGCATAAAAAATACATGTCTGACTAAGGGCTATGCATGTTCCCTTTCCAGAGCTTGAGAGAAGCAAATCTTCCTGCTGAAGTCAATGGCTGTCTCTGTGCAGAGCAAGATCAAGGTCCCTGTGTGAGTTTTCAGCCTTTGCTGGAGACAGTGGTTCATTCTATGCCTTCCCCAGCAGCTGCACAGGGCACAGAGCTTCCAGCTGCAGCTGCCACCACTGTGTCCATGAGATGGGGAATGGCTTTCTGCCACCAGCAATGCCAACCAGCCTCCCCTGCACTTCTCCTGTGCATGCTATTAACCAGGCACCTTATCTGCTTGGATCTCGTCTGCAGCGCTGTAATGTGGCTGTGGAAATATTTGCTGTTACCATAAGCTGCAGGGGTGGATTTCCTGGTGAGTGGTGCAGGTCTTTGCAGGACATGGAAGGGAGTTATGAGAGTCCTTCTCTGGAAGATGAAATGGCAAAACACACTGGGGGAAGAAGTCAGCAGGAGAATTGCTACTGATTTACATGGAGTTAAAATTTAAGCACTGTTGTGGAAAGCATATTGTAAATTGTGATGGAGCTTTTGTTGCAGACATGCTTTAATCAGGTTGTTTGAAAACCAATTCTTGCCAATTCCCTGCTAAAGAGCGCTTGAACACAGATTGCTCTCTAAGTGGGCTCCAGCAAAACTATTTAAACATGACCATTAAGAAATGGTGTTAGTGAGCTTTCAGGCAGGGAGATTGCAGCACAAGGACTGAAATGCAAACCTGTCCCACTGTCATGGCCAGCAATATCGTTGTGTAAGCAGACTGCTCTGAACACATCACAGAGGATCAGAGGGAGATTATACAGAAATGAGAGCTCCATTCTTGGCATAAAGTTGTCCTTAAATGCATCTCAACTTTCTAAAAATGCAGTAGCAGACAGGCTTGTGAAAAAACTCCCTGTGCTGACTTCTCAGGACTGACCTACACTGAGAAGAGTCTAAAATGAGGCCATTAACCTGACATAGGCATAGGCTATAAGCTGAGGGCAGTGTCTGACCCCCAGTACTGTTTCTGCAAATGGCTAACAGTTTTTTGTTTTGTTTTGTGGTTTTTGGGGCTTTTTTTGTTTGGTTGGGGTTTTTTTTTTTTGTTTAAAGGGAAGTGTTTGAGGTATCTAAAAAATGACCCCCCACTCTTGTTTTTAGTATTAAGCAGGAAGTTCTTGTAGGTCTCCCAAACTTCTGCATCTGCAATTAAAACACAACACTTTGTAATTGCAGCAGATGGAGTCTTTGAATGCTTAGAAAGAAAAGGTTTGGTTTAAGTTCAGTGGGCATTGGATAAGGGCCCAAAATAAAAATTGTGAAAAACAACTAATGACTGCCAGTATTTTATTTCGCTGGAAGTGTATGTATACACTAATCTCACATGGCTCTCTTTGTGGGGCAAGGTTATTCAGCATTCAAAATGGTGAGAATCATGGACCAAACTGTTGATCTCAAGGGCTTTATTTCAGATTTTCCTTGTGTTGCTTGTGATTAAAAGTCATTACCATCTGCTCGGTAGCTTATTTGAAATGAGATGTTTATCTCCAACGATTCCTAGCCAAGCCAGGATTCACAACGACCAAAAGCATGATTAGAGTTATTGACTTTATTTGCAACCCTAATAAAGTGGCTCAGTAAGCTGAAAGGATGATGTTGTTTTATGCATAGAACATGACAGGTCTGGTTGAGGCAGCCAAAATCCTCCATGCAGGTCACTGGAACTGCACAAAGCAATGCCTTGAGGAGCTGGTGCAATTGTACAGAGGAGATAATGGATAGTAGCTGCTGTACATGGAAACAGCAGATGAGTCCTGTTGCAGCAGAGGAGAAATCCCTGACTTGCTTGTGCAGAACAGATGCAACACTTCCTTCTACCTCCTCCAGCAAGATGTTCCTGCTTTGTGTGCTTTCAGACTGGCTTTGGATGAGGTAATGCTCACAGACCACAATGCAGAAGAAATGCAGCTGCATTACAGCTTAGGAAGCAGATTCAGCAGCAAGAGACCATTCCTGTGTTTGTGCTCATTTCATGATTCCAGCTTCATTATCTGTACCCATAACAACTGCAAGGAGGTCAATCACAGCACAGGGTCTCCTGTAAAACAAAGAGTTGCAACTGTTTGAAAGTTCAGGTCACAGTCATGTAAACAGCTCCCTTGTCAAACAGAGGGATTCTGTCTGGAACAGGGACTATCAAAGCCTGAGATATTTTTTTTCCCTTTAACTGTTCTGTCTGTTTGGATAGTAAGTTGTCAATAAATAACACTAATACATTTGTTCATTCAGTCCCATTCAGACAGGCATGAAGCACATATTCACATATTCATCGTGTTTGAGTGGTTCTTGTGTACAAAGGCAGGTTCTTCAGTATCTTGTTGAACTACAGCAGGTTCGAAACAAGAATGTCAGCTACTGAATGCAAGGGAAAGGTATCATACACCCATCCTAGGTACACCAATCCTAGGCTTGGCAATTAGTTTTCCCCATGAAAAAAGATTCCTAAACTGCAAGAATTTAGTGAGTAGATTTTTGCATTTTGTCCAGAAGATCAGAAGTCAATGTTTACACCAATCTGGATTTTAAATCTAGACTTATTTGTTTAAAGAAGCATATTTTTTTTAGATTTTTATGCTGGATTCTCTGTTATTTGTGGGATTCTTTTTCACTGAGAATAGTTTAGGCAAGAGGATGTTTTGTTAAGCCGATTCAATGCAGATTTAAAGTGCCAATTTGAATTGAACTGGACAGACTACAGTAGGATCCAAATGTTTTTAGCTATTTCTTCTTTATGTGAAATGCAGTTTTGGCAGTCAGCTAAACAAGAAAACAGCAATTTTTCCTGACCACTGGTACGGGTAGGGATATAGAAAAATATGACAGAGCTTTCAATTGTTCCTTGTGGACCCTTCATAAACATATTGCATTAGTGAGGATAGATCTGGAAAGTTACTTTGAATCTCTGATATGTGCCCAGGTCTGTCTGTAATGATAGAGGACTATGCATGCTCTGGAATCAGAAGTTTCAGTGATGCTGAGGGGAGAAAAATAAGGAAATACATTTTGCAGATCTTTGATTTTTCTGCTAATAGAAGTCTCAGTGGGATTCTCAATTCTTGTTTAAATTCACACAGTTTCTTGCTACAGATTCTGTCAAAGAAGTAATTTTCCACCAACCTGCATCATAATTAGGAATGATGAAGAACTCACCAGATGTGCATGTGGAAGAAGGCAACATATGAGAGATTGTTTATATGAACAATTTAAGTCCAACCTGCCCCTCTGTAAATTCAGAACATAAGGTTAAAATTATCTAAACACTTTTACAGCTGAGAAGCTGCTAAATGCCAGTGCTAGAAAATAAATTCAGCAATGAGTTGATCTGGAGTGTAATTTTTAAAAAAATTCTCAGTCTTGACTTGGAGATTCTGGGAGGCAGGGAAAAAATAGATCTGTATCTTCACCAGCAGTTCAAATTTATACCCATTTTCTCAAGTGGCTTTGTACTATTTCAGCATTCAGATAAATGTGTTAATTATCAGCCCTTTGGCAACACTTTCTCATCTTGTGAGCACACATACAGACTCTGATGAATGATTTATGATGAATGTGCAGAAAAGAGCATACCTGAGCTCCTCAAGTGACCTCTTTTCCTCACCTATTCACTCGAGGGAAGGAGGAGATTGTACCTCCAGAAAAAAACCCAACACCTTCTACATCTACCATTAAACTCATGTTAAAGTTAAATAAAAGTGTAATTTTCTTGGTACAAGAAAGTCTATGAGAGCCCCACCTGTGGAGAGTGTAAAGCTTCTCTCCCAGCACTCTCCTGCACGTCCAGGTTCAATGGGCTGTCACTGCAGAGGTGGCAGAGCCATCTCCTCTGCAGAAACTGGGGCAGCTCAGGTCCCACTGCCACTGCTGGAAGCCTGAGAAATGGCTGGGGAAACACGAATGATGCTGCTAGGAGTTTCCTTCTCCCCTTACATGGCCTCTCAGCTTTTTGTGGTCAGCAGCTGGAGGTATTTTTAGCCAAAGCTGGAACATGGACCATTATATTTGCCCTTTATCCAATGGGTCTTTCAGCTGTTGTCTACTCTGCCTAATTGCTCTGAAGCCATAAATCCATTCAGCTTTTACTCTGTGCAGTGACTTTCTCAAGTCAGCTGGAGGTTCTATGAAGGAGACCTATTTATTTTGGCCTTTATTTCAAGTTACCTTGACTTGCACTGAGTACTTCCCAGTTCTAGTACAATGAAAAATGAAAAAAATCACACATTCACTTCCTCCATCTCTTTCATGACTTGAAAGGTCTTAAATCATATCTTGCTCTTTCCCATCTGTCTCCTATCAATATGAAAAATCCTATTAATTATTTCTGAGGCTTCCTATTTAGTTTCTCCTTGGACAGAGGCTATTTTTTGGCTTATAATCTTCATTATGATTGTATCTTCTCCACCTATTTTTAGATTTTACAACATCCTTCTTGATATGGGGTGGCCAGTATTTTACTAAGCAGTTAAAATCTGGCCATGCCCTGGTTTTATAGCATGACCTTCTGTTGTGATTTACATTCTTTCCCAAAATTCTTATCACCCATTTTAATTTTTTTATCTCTTTATGAGATGCAAATCTTGACCTCCTGGGCAAAGCTCTTGAGCTTCTTTCTGTAGCATCATTAGCAGATCAGGGCATGGATGTTTGTCGTGTCCCTGGCCCTCATCACACGGTCTGACTGCCTGGCACTACAGGGATTGCAAGGGAAGCTGCCTGGTCCCTGATAGCTGTTCTCTTTCTCCCTGCATCCTCCATCTTCCATTGCATGGATGCTTTTAGGGGTACAAACACACAAATGATTGGGGGAAAGTATAATTCTCTGCAGAAGTAGGATACCACACATCATTATTTTTTTAATAAGTCTTTCCTCCCAGTCTGCCAAGCCTTCACACTCTTCCCAAGAGTGGTCTGCCCTGGGTGACTCCCAGCAAGGAAGTGAACAGCCAGGTGAAAACCTTTCTGCATGAGGCCAGGGGAAGCACAAAGATGAGGGTTCACTCCACATAGAGGTCCTGGAGTTTACAGCCCAAAATGTAACAATTGCTTAAAGCCCTGGTCTGTCATATGCTCATAAAAAGAAAGAAATCTCTCCCCTCGCATTGAAGAGGAAGAGCTGTTCAGAAACCCTACAAGGGGCGATAGTTCAAGCATCTCAGGTTCCTCCTGCCAAAAAGAGCAGGATCATAAGTAGATGATCAACCCTCAGACAGGACCTCAGTCAACAAATCTCTCCAGAGACATCCCTCATATCAGTCATCCCACACATGGGCACAAACTGGACTTTCTCAGCCTGGCTCTGACCTGGCAGATTTTTTCCAAGCCACCTTTTTGGTGCTGTATTCCCTATAAGTATTCAATCCTTTTGACCCTCTTTCAAAGACAGTTCCCATATTCATCTACCTGGTCATTCTATCCCTTACAGCTGCTTACTTTCTGCCCAGCTAAACATCTTTGCTGTGAGTGGCTTGTAAACATCACCAGCAGCTACCTAGGATAAGAAACTCAAAGGTGTGAATTTGCTGTCCATTGTCCCAAGAATAAACTTGGAGCTGAGAAAGTGTCTGCTGTGTTCCCTGGCCAGAGCAGTCAGTGGCCATTCCAGCAGGTGTGGCCTGGATGATACAGTCCTGGCGTGAGGGCAGCCAAAGCTCACTTCCTCCACACCCTTTTATTGTCCCAATCTCTCCTGAATAAGCACAAATAATCACAACTTAGTTACAATTAATTCAGAAGTGCAGACAAACAGAAGTAGCCAATGCCCAGGGGCAGGGGCAGCAATTGCATCACTAATGAGAACTCCAGGATCAATCATCAAGCAGCTCCAGGCAGTGAAGTATACTTCAAATGCATGTTACAATCCTGTTGACAGAAATGGTTCCATTTGCCATAAATTATTCAACTTTTAATTGTTTAGGCTTCAGAGTCTGTAAAGATGCTAATTGCCAGCTGTAGGATTAAATTGACAGTGCCTGCTTTTTATTTTCATAAAGTTGCACTTGAAATTGCAGAGAAAAGAAAGACTGATTTTACAGGTACCTTGTTAAAAAACAAGGAGATCAAAAAGTTGATGAGTTCTGCTTTTCTATTCTGGGTTGCAATCATTAAAATTATGTTCCATATTTATCATGTCTGTGTGAACAAAGTTATAAGTATTTTGACCAGCACACATACCTAAATCCATATTCCACTCACTCTGGGTTATCCCATCCCATATCTTGATCGTGTACAATTAGCACCCTGAGAATACATTTTTGCCTGTCATATCTGAAGACCTATACTTTTATTTGAAATAGGAAAGTCAAATGGAGTCAAGTATTTCCCAGTTTTCTGACATCTCTTCCAGGTTTTCATGTATTTTTATCATTCTTTCATTGGCTATTTTTTCTTGCAGGATTTGTAAGGATATTGTCTAGACAGCTGACAAAGAGAAAGTTTGGGATTTGTAGCAATCACTGTGGGGAAATGCTAATGGAAATTTATTCAGAAATATTTTTGTTTAGGAAAAAACCCAATTTCCTAGAACTGAAAATCTGAAAACAACTAGAAAGTCAGTAAATTTTAACAAACATGTTTTTGTTTCATTTGAATCTCTGTTTAAACTCTTTGATGAAGGAAGGCATTGCTCTTCTGGTATCCTGATTCACATTCCACTTCGGAAAGAACCGTTAGTGCATTTAATCTCAAACACAAAAAATAAGCTAAAGAATCTTTACCTCTGTTAGATGTTGAAAACCCCTTCCTGGAAAGCTGAAAAAAGGCCAAAGTATTTTTTTCTTTTAGCTGAGAATTTCCCTTTGAAGCAGTATTCACTTACACAGCTGAAGAGCTTGATCCCAGGAGTGCTATCTGTTGAAGTCAGTGAGAGGTAAAGGATGCTCAAAATCATGCCCTAATTGCTAGCTTGGCTTGAAGGTACATGCTCTGTCCTACTAAGGAGCAGCAATCACCCTGAGCAGGGCTGAAATCCTGGCAAGCTGTGGTGGCTGAGCTTACCAGGGTATAAACACAGCATTGGAAAGAGGCTCTAAACAGGGCCACCATGGCAGGGCTGTTTTGACAAAAGATAATCAATAGGGATGTACCAAAGGTGATCTACTTGAGTTAGAGTTTCCATGAGGATATTCTGCTTGAGTATCCTTTTGCTTTAAGCCCCATCATTCATAGGAAAGTCATTAAATTACTTTGTTTCTGGAGTATATTTATTACTTTTAAATCCAGCGCAGTCTATTTAGTCTTTCATGATGCTTCATTGTGAATCATTAATGAGAAGCTCCTGCACACAGTCATAGAATTTGTCTGATTACTCCATTCATATTTAATAAGCTTGCTGCTTACACTTCAGAGTAACAACAGAAATTAGATAGTGCAATACTTTAGTCCTGGAGTGCCCCTAAATTTGGCTCTAAATTATTCATAATACTGGCTGAAGGCAAGAGAACTGTTGTAACCCTAAATTTATCTAAATCCTACATTGTCTAATCTGTGCCTCTTTGTCGTTATTCTCACTAATACTAATTTTTATTGAAACTGAAAGCATCTAGGTTTTGTCTGTTGCAGATTTATCATCTTTCTCTGCAAAAGCACTGCAGTCAGCTGAAAACAAAGATCATTTACTTGGACTTCAGCTATATAGATAAAATGTGAGTCCTGCAATCAAGAAGGACTGTGAAGATGTGTTTTGTTAAAGCAGGGATTGTATTTTCTAGCTAAGACAGTATTTTTTTAAACTGTCTATTAGACAAGAACACAGAGATTAACCAGCTGCACTCCCACATCTTTAGGGTTTTATTGTTTCATTCTATAAACTAAATGTCTCTTTTGTATGGGTTATATCTAGAAACACGCTATCAATGTAATATTTTTAAGTCTTTAAAATAAATAAACCTTGTAAGATAAAAGGTCTAATTTAAGCCTAGGTGGGTCCTGAAGCAGAGTCTAAAATCATAATGTAAATGTTGATGGGCTCATAAATGATTTACCAAAACAGACAAAATCTGCCATATTTTCAGATTTATTCACTGGCAATGTCCCAGTCTTAAAAGTCATATCTGAAAACTGGACCACAAAATATGTACCCCAACTTTATTTAAAGCAAAAATTTCATAAGAACAGCTCACCTAAGGAGGTTTGTGTCCTCTGCTTCCATCTTCCAGTAGGGATTTCCTGTTCTCATGGCAATTATTCATAAACCACTTCTAAGTTTAAACCTTTAATGGATTATGTACAACTGCTCAGCATCAAAATGGATCAGATACTTACAGCACTGGCTCTGAGGTTTGTCTCCCAGTGTTACTGAAGTCCAGCTGGCTGTCTAACACTGTGGCAAAAACAGGCTCATAGGGAGGGGTACTGAGCATCAGAGAAATACCAGCTCCTCTCAAAACACCTTGGAGGAAAATAAATATGAAAAATAAAGTGTGTTTTGACTAAATTACACACAAGCAAGAAGCAGGGCAGCTACCCTCACTTCCTCCTCAATGCCTGCACTGCTGATTTAAATGGCTCCACTGTGGAAAGCTCCAGCCCAGAGTAGTGGCATCACAAAAAGTAATCATTCATCTCACACCTCAGCTTGACCGAACAACATGGTCTAATAGGCCAAAATCAGGAAATAGCATAGAAAATGTGGTTACATATTCCTAAAATGCACTAAGTCTACATTAAAAGCTTGGAACCTTTTTGTACTCATTGCCTTTAAATTGATGTGCATCATAAATGTGTCATTATCATCACCTGGTCTTAAGAAATAAAGTAACACATGTAAGAATTGGAGGCATTTTATCACATCTCAAGTACTGTCTCAGTGGAACACTCACAGAGACAGATTGCATATCCTGACAGCAGTCCAAGGGGGAAAAAAACAACTTTAGGAAGGCAGCACAATCTAAATTTCTTAGAGTTGAGCCAACAGACAGATGGCAGGAGCTAAACGTCCTTAAAAAAATCCCACGGCCGTGGTTGTCCTGGCATCAGTCTGATACTGTGCCAAAGCATGAGCCCCAATGAATGAACTGCAAAGAGTTTACAGTTGTTTCAGTCAAAATGAGCTTAAGGGGTGAGAGTTGGAATAGATGAACTGCTACAAATGACAGCAGCTCAGAAAGCCAATGTGGGAACCTCCCCATTCAGTACTGGCAGTAGGAGAGACATTAAAAGAAATCTGTGATTTGACAGTCAAATTAATAAGTTGTTTTTAGCAGATCAGTTACTGTGACTGCTCCATGACCAGCAGCTCCAGCTGCTGGAAGCTTACCTCTTCTGTAAAAAACAAGGACAAGGTTTTTCCCCGCTTAAATCCTCAAAACTCAAGTTTAAATTAGATTTGTCTTGGATATAGCAGAGGCAGATTTATGGAATATAAGCCTCTCTGCTCTTGGCTCTCCAGGACTGTCTGCATAGCACACAGTCCTGGGCAGGGACCAGCCATGCAGCTCCCCCAGCCATCCCTGCTTCTAGTGCCATAGCAGAGCTTAAAGATTTCTCTTTCAGAGAAATCCCATTAAATAATGCCTTAGCTTTCCCCTGTGTCTTGCAGAGCAGGAAATACCAGCTGGGGATGGAATGAAATCTAGAATAGCAGCTTGTATTAAACAAGACTTTTGAGACCTTTGCCTCATTCTTTTAAGTACAGCTTTATGGTTCAAACACTAAAAGGATCTGCTTTCCTCTGCTGAAACATTCATTGGGATTTAGCTTTAAAGTCCAAGAGTTTTAACAATGAAAACCGTGAGTTTGTGAGATTCAGCAGCACAGTATACTTGCTTTCTCCCCAGGGGTCTCTGCATTGTCTGACTAGCATAAAACAAGAGTGGAGCCATAGGAGGTGATCACAGGAAGATGTTCGCGTGTCAGAAAATCTCCATCATGACTCCAAAATCAGCTGTGCTTTGTGCAGGGGGTTGGCAGCCAAAGCAACAGCCTTGTATGATGATGGTAGGCCACGCTTCAGTTCATAGGCACACACTTCCAAATGTTTCTGAAAATCTTCTGAGCTCATTTCAGAGACTTCATGGGGCAGAGAACAGATAGAAAAATGACCTTCCCTCAGAAGTCCTTCCCTCAATGGGTAGACTTGGCAATGTATCCCACTCGTAATTCATATTTCCATCTGTCCTCTCATTGAAGGATGAGGGTGAAAACATGCCTGGGGGAAGGCTGGCCACAGAGCTATGATTGGTTTTCCCTGCATCATTGCTGTCCAAAGTGAAGGAGACTGGCCAGTGACAGGCGGGCAGAAGGGGCTGCAAACACTTACAAACATCTGAGCTGATTAAACTCGCTTTGATCATCACAGTAATTCTGCATCAAAGATGCTGTGTGGCAAATCGCTGCATTGCACAGATCACTGTGCTGGAGCCATTCCTGGGTGAATGCTTTTCTCCCCAGTGCCTGAAAATGGATTCTTTTTTCCACAGAAAAAGGGAAAGATTGAAGCAAACTATGGGCAGAATGAGCAAGCTGCAGGGTCTTGTCATTTCCACCGGGGCCGGCCTAACACAGCCTGTCCAGGATCAGGGAGCAAAGAGGACACTTAATGCCACTTTTCTTCTTTCTGGTTTTGATTGCTGTGTGCTTCTTGCCTGTGGATCCAGGCCTTTGCTGTTCTGTTTACCCTTCCCAGAAGTGCACTTAGCCATTAATGGAAGATTCGAATTCAGGCATTCACTCTGGGGAAAACATAGGTTACAATAAATAATGGTCACAGGTTAAGTCATCCAGGTATTGTGTATGCTCTTAATGGCTATCTGAGAAAAAATATGACATAATGCTTGCAAATAAATTTCCCCCATCACACCACCATCCATTTTAAATTATATCTCTTGAGAGTTTTCAGCTATTTTCTTTGCTTTCAAATGCAGCTTCCCAGTGTGTCTCTGACTCTGAAGTAGAGAGCTGAATTCAAACTGCAGAGAAATCTGTTAGAAGATGCCTGGAGGTATATGTGGCACAAAGACATGGGAACTTTATCTTCTTTTCTGGCTGCTCTGAACTGATTGTGGGGATTAATGATTTATCTCTCTTTAAAAAACTCCTTGGAGCTACGTAGTCTCAAATCAGATAAAGTATATACTATTCCTCAATCAGGCACCTGCCAGTTTAGGTTCAGCCTTTAATCTGGGAAGTTGTAGTTTTACAAAGATTTGACTTCAAGAAAAGTTTCCTGAGAGATATCATCAGTGTTCATCACTTTTCCAAAACCTGTATGATATTCCTTAGCCTGGAATGATTATGAGAAGAAAGGAGAAATAGCAGAAATCTACCTTTCTGCTGAGAACAATGCACAGCCACCCCTTTCTCCTGGATAAATCCCTTGAACAGTGTGTAGGGCTTGAGCTGGCTCCTGACACAAGGACAGAGGTTGCCTTAGAGAGTATCACAGGCACATTTCCTCCTGCCCTCAGGGCCAGGGTTGGTTACCAGCAGGCACAGGGAAAGCAGGGAGCTCCCTCATCCAACCAGTTCCAGTTTGCTGCAGATTTACATATCTGTGCAAAAAGGGAGCAAGGGATTAGTCAGAAGCAGAAATACACAATATTGGTCCATGGACAAGTGTTTAAGAGCTCAGCAAGGGTGTTTGTGGAAACGCACCCATGTGGCTCAGTGACATTAAATCTGATTATTGACTCCCTTGTAACAAAGTCAATGGGAATTATCTCATTGAAAGCAAGTTTGGACCAGATACTTGTCTGATTCATGTCCTTATTTATATGAATCCAAAGTGGGATTTGCTATCTGTGGTAAAAAACAAAAAGAGCCGTTTATCCATATATACAATAAAAGAGAATTCAAACATAGTCAGAGGTCTGCCAAATGCAAGACAGCTCCAGAGAAAAATGGCATTGTAAACCACTTCATAGCTTAAAAGAAAATAAGCTGGGTGTACAACAAGGTAGGAACCATCTGCTTGGCTTCAGTGGGAATTTCCCCAGAGTAATCATTACAGGGGTAGATAGATCATGAAATAAAGGAATTTTTTTCTATCTCTCATAATTAAATTTACTGGGTTTCTGCAGAATAGTTCCTGGCACAGAGCAAGGCATGTAGATGTAATACCTTATCATTGTAAAGCTACATAATTACAGTGATAAACAAGCCCATTTAGTTTAGCAGTCTCACATTTTGTCTGACTGACAGACCTGAATTTTTCTACCCTTTATAAGTCCATTTTTTGTAGTCATGTCAGATTCCCCATTCAGCCACTTCTCCATGCCTTTTCTCCTCACAGCATCCAAGACAAATACCTGCTTGATATAGTACCAGTTCTAGGAAGCTAAAATTTGATGGGGTGACCCTATTTGCTTCATTCTTCTTCATGACATTCAGACTAAGCAGTTGACCTTTACACAGGTCTTCTGTAAAGCTAGGAGTAGAGAACATGAATTAAGAAGGTAGAGGTCTGCATGACCTTGTAATAAATTAATATTGTCCTTGGACTTGGTGCTTTTGGACCTGCACCATAAATTTTTGATCAGGATGTAAGTTCCGACCTACTCTGGTTTGCTTCTGCTGTGGAATCTGGAATTAATATTGCAGGTAGTGATTCTGTTATAATGCAGTTGGAATTAAATATTGCTGTCAATCCAAGTACATTTAATTAAGCAATATTTACAGAGCAGTTGGATGCTCTGAGGACTACAATATAGTGACCTGGAATTGTTCAGGTCTTCCTTTTCTCTCTTTTGTATTTCCATACTTCAGCATTTCAGCTTTTTTTGCCCTGGTAATTTAACACTGTGTCACATCCTCAAAGCGGACCTTTAGAGGACGAGAAGCTGGGACCATTGTGTTGGTTCTGTGATTTTCCCTGTACAGTTTCATATAACATATATTAGATTTACTTTTATTTTCTATGTGAAATGAAACCAATCTTGAGAGTTACACTCTCAAAAGTCAGAAATAACATTTTGTTGAATCTTTTTGAATATGCTAAGCTTTGTTTTTCCAGCTTCTATGCTAAGTGGAAAAGGCCAAAAGAAGTAACAATAATTGTCCAGTCTTGTCTGCACTATTAATTAAAAATTAATAGATTACATTTTAAAAGAAAAATGAATCATTTATCTCCAAGCAGTGGGTCTGACTAGGAAAATTCACATTTTGGCTGTATTTTCTCAAAACATGTAAAGTAATTATCTCCCACAAAAAGAGTTTAAAATTATATTGATTATATATCTTAAATGTAAATATAGTCAGGTGAGTTTACAGAGACAGACAGACAGAAGAAAAATAGAAATAAGGAAATATTTTTTGAATAGGTGCTTATTTTTTGTATCTTTTGCAATGTCTAATTGACTTTCTAATGTTCTGTTTAGTAATATCATTCTCTGTAATCAGAGGAAAAATTATCAATGAGCAAGAAACCAGCTTTTCTAAAATGTCCCATACTCCATGAGCGAACTCTTTGAACCCCAGGACTCAGGCAGCACTTTTTCTTCCAGGAGCACGACGAGGATTTTTTGCCTCATGGCTGCAGGGCTGAGAGTCACTGAGGCTGTCTGAGCTCTGAAGGGCACAAGAGGAACCTGCAAGCCCTCAGATGAACCCAGAACTTGAGATTTTGCGCCACTTCTTTTTCTCTAGGCGTCCTGATTGTTGCACATTTAGAAAACATAAATGTTAGATGAATTTGAGTTGGACCATAAAAAATCTGCTTATTCACAGGGCAGTCCCACCACTTGAATCCTGGAATCCACTGCTCGAATCCATCCACAGAGTATTCCCAAGCTGGCATACACCCTAGCCCACACAGCCTGAGTGGTTTAAAGGTGCTTCTGTGTACACAACTTTTGGGTCTGACGTGACTTCCAGGATGACTTTCAGCCCACCGTCTTCAGTAATTTCCTGAGTTCTTTATCAGTCTTTACAAATGTGATATTTTGCACTAAGAGGCTGCTTAAGAGACTCAGAGTCCGGCTCCCGTTAGAATTCAGCAGAGCAAAGATGTTCCCACCTTCTCAGGGAGCTGAAAGCCCAGGCTGT